>NW_026967882.1:0-161734 GCF_028390025.1 Pseudophryne corroboree | reverse complement strand
CCCCCTCACCTGCTGTGTGTCCAGCCACCCCCCCTCCCCTGCTGTGTGTCCGGCCTACCCCCCCGCCGCCTCCCTGCTTTTTGTCCGGCCACCCTCCCCTCCCCTGCTGTGTGTCCTGCCTACCCCCCCTCCCTGCTGTGTGTCCAGACACCCCCCCCCTCACCTGCTGTGTGTCCGGCCTACCCTCCCCCCCCCCCTCCCCTCCCCTGCTGTTTGTCTGGCCACCATCCCCTCCCCTCCCCTGCTGTGTGTTCGGCAACTCCCCCCTCTTCCTGCTGTGTTCGGCCACCCCCTACCCCCTCCCCTCCCTGCCGTGTGTCCGGTCACCCTCCCCTCTCTGCTGTGTGTCCAGCCACCCCCCCCCTCTCTGCTGTGTGTCCGGCCACCCCCCCAGACACGCAGCGCCTGACACACACAGACATGCAACGCCTGACACGCATGCGCATATGCAGCGCCTGACGCACACGCACACAGCACCTGACACACACACACACACACACACACACAGCACCTGACACACACGCACACACACAGCACCTGACACACACACACACAGCACCTGACACTCACACGGACCTGACACACGCGCACACACTCACACGCAGCACCTGACACGCGCACACACAGACGCAGCACCTGACACTCACACGGACCTGACACACACGCACACACTCACACGCGGCGCCTGACGCACATAGACACGCGGCGCCTGACGCACACGCGGCGCCTGACGCACACGCGGCGCCTGACGCACACGCGGCGCCTGACAGACACACGGTGCCTGACAGACACGCGGCGCCTGACACACACGCACAGGCAGCGCCTGGCACACACGCACAGGCAGCGCCTGACACACACGCAGCGCCTGACACACACAGACACGCAGCGCCTGACACACACAGACACGCAGCGCCTGACGCACAGGCAGCGCCTGACACACACGCGCCTGACACACGCAGCGCCTGACACACGCAGCGCCTGACACACGCAGCGCCTGACACACACACGCACCTGACACTCACATGCTCCTGACACACGCAGCACCTGACATACTCACACGCAGCACCTGAGACACACGCAGACACGCAGCATCTGACACACACACACACAGCACCTGACACACACACGCAGCACCTGACACACAAACACGCAGACACGCAGCGCCTGACACACACGCAGACACGCAGCGCCTGACACACACGCAGACACGCAGCGCCTGACACACACGCAGACACGCAGCGCCTGACACACACGCAGCGCCTGACACACACGCAGAGCCTGACACACACGCAGCGCCTGACACACACGCAGACACGCAGCGCCTGACAGACACGCAGCGCCTGACAGACACGCAGCGCCTGACAGACACGCAGCGCCTGACAGACACGCAGCGCCTGACACACACGCAGACACGCAGCACCTGACACACACGCAGCGCCTGACACACACGCAGCGCCTGACACACACGCAGCGCCTGACACACACGCAGCGCCTGACACACACGCAGACACGCAGCGCCTGACACACACGCAGACACGCAGCGCCTGACACACACGCAGACACGCAGCGCCTGACACACACGCAGACACGCAGCGCCTGACACACACGCAGACACGCAGCGCCTGACACACACGCAGACACGCAGCGCCTGACACACACGCAGACACGCAGCGCCTGACACACACGCAGACACGCAGCGCCTGACACACACGCAGACACGCAGCACCTGACACACGCAGACACGCAGCACCTGACAGACACGCACACACACACACACACACACACACACACACAGCACCTGACACAGATATGCAGCGCCTGACACACACACGCAGACATACAGCGCCTGACACACACACACGCAGACATGCAGCACCTGACACACACATGCAGCACCTGACAGACACACACACCCACACACACACACAGACATGCAGCACCTGACACACCCACACACACACACATGCATCACCTGACACACCCACACACACAGACATGCATCACCTGACACACCCACACACATATACAGACATGCAGCACCTGACACACACACATACACACACACAGACATGCAGCGCCTGACACACACACACATACAGACATGCAGCACCTGACACATACAAACATGCAGCACCTGACACACACACACACGCAGCACCTGACACACATATATACATGTGGCATTTAACGCGCACACGCACAGCACCTGACACACAATCATATACACTCAGAGCACCTAACACACACATACACTCGCAGCACCTCACACACACTCGTATACACACGCAGCACCTGCCACTCACACATATATACACATGCAGCACCTGCCACTCCCACATACATGAACAGCACCTGACACACACATACACGCGCAGCACCTGACAGTCACACACATACAGATGCGACAGCTGACACAAACACATACACGCTCAACACCTGACACCCACGTGGCAGCTGACGCATACAAATGCAGCACCTGAAATACACACATATACACGTGCAGCACCTGAGACACACACATACACGTACAGCACCTGAGACACACACACACACATGTATGTACACGCGCGGCTCCAGGCACACACATACGTACGTACACACGCGGCACTTGACACACACACGTACACGCGCGGCACCTGACACACACACACACACACACGTACGTACATGTGTGGCACCTGACACACACACGTATGCACACGTGTGGCTCCTGACACACACGCGCGTTGCTCCTGACACACACACATGTACGTACGCGCTCGGCTCCTGACACACACACGTACGTATACGCGCGGCTCCTGACACCCTCACGCATGTACACGCGTGGCTCCTGGCACACTGGCACACACACACACACACACACGTACACGCGCGGCACCTGACACATACACGCGTGTACGTACACACATGCACAGCACCTGACATACACACATGTAGGTACGCGCCACCTGACACACACACACACACACACACACGTACACGCACGACACCTGACACACACGTACGTACGTACGTACGTACGTACGTACGTACGCGCACGGCACCTGACACACACGTACATACTAGTGATGAGTGGGTTCGGTTCGTCGGAATCCGGACCCCCCGAACTTCACCCATTTTACATGGGTCCGAGGCAGGTTCGAACCTTCCCGCCTTGCTCGGCTAACCCGAGCGCGCCCGAACGTCATCATCCCGCTGTCGGATTCCCGCGAGAATCTGATGTCTGCATTCGTGGAAAGGGGTCCCATGTGTAAACATGGGACCCCTTTCAGTCCGTCTGGTCCGGGTGTTCGGTTTGTTGTTTTGCCAAGTACGTGGAGTTAATCTGGAACCTGGATCAGGTGAGTATAATTATCTTTTATTTTCAGGTACCCGTGGATTCTACTTGGAGAAGAGGACCGACTGCTTCGTGTCAACATAGGTAAGTATGTGTGTGTCGGCAGGTGTGAAATAAAGTTATACTTTCACGGTGTCTGTGTCCTGTTTTTATTTGGGTATTTTTTCCCCAGTAGAACTACAGGTACCAGCGGGCCCGTTTTTCTCCCGCATGCTGGTACTTGTGGTTCTCAAAGTACCAGATTGCGGGGGAGGCTTGCTGGGACTTGTAGTACTACTGGAAAAAACAATATTCTTTCAATTTTCTCAAGGCTATCAGCCTCCCATCCGCAGCCCTTGGATGGGGGGGACAGCCTCGGGCTTCACCCCTGGCCCTTGGGTGGCTGGGGGGGGACCCCTTGATTGAAGGGGTCCCCACTCCCCCAGGGTACCCCGGCCAGGGGTGACTAGTTGGATATTTAATGCCACGGCCGCAGGGCACTGTATAAAAGTGACCCCCGGCTGTGGCATTATCTGTCCAGCTAGTGGAGCCCGATGCTGGTGTAAAAATAATGGGGGACCCTACTCTTTTTGTCCCCCGTATTTTTTGCACCAGCACCAGGCGCAGAGCCCGGAGCTGGTTTTAAAAATACGGGGGATCCCCTGTCCGTTTTTCCCCCGGATTTTTAGAACCAGGACCGGCTCGAAGAGCCCGAGGCTGGTTATGCTTTGGAGGGGGGACCCCACGCAATTTTTCTTTTCCGGGTTTTTCACATTCCATTTAAAAAAATAAATAAAATAATAATAATCTTTTAAAAAATATATAAATAATACTTGTGCCTCCAAAAAAGACAAACCAAGTACCTAATCCCTTCTAATATAAATAGATATGCTATTACCCCAAAAAAATATTATTTTTTATTAGATTCCGCCTGCAAAGTGTGGCGGATTGAAAATGACGAATTTACTGTTTAAAAGCACTGTTGTCGAATTTACAAACTTCAATTGAATATACTTTTGTTGAATTGCCGCATTTGTACCATTGCAGAAAAGTCGAATTTGTCAAATGTCGAATTTTAAAAAGTCGAATTTTGAAAGGATGCAAGAATAGGCCCCGCCCCCTTCTTCACATCAGCCGTCCCCTTCTACCCCTGTACCTTGCTCTCTCCTGTCTGTGCTCTCTCCCGTCTGTAGGACTAAGCCCCGCCCCCTTCTTACCCTCCAGTGACTGCTCTCTCCTGACAAGTGGACCAGGCCTGCCCCCTACACGCTGCTGGTGTCTTCATTGTTACTTGGTCTGGAGCTCCGTTGGGGAGAGAACTCACGTGAGCTCATTAAGAATGAGGAACTGGGATGTTTTAATTTTATTGTGAGTAGTGTAGTGTGGTGATGTAGTATGTTGTATGGGGGGTATAGTGTAACTATGAAGTGCAGCATATGGGAGGGCTATAGCATAGTGATGTAGTGTGGCATATGGGGGGTGGTAGCGCATAGGCGTGCGTACAGGGGGTGCCTGGTGCGCACAGGCACTCCCTAATGTCCAGCACCGCTGCACGCCACGCTTGCTGTGGCACAGTGATCGCTGAGTGTGTGATCGGTGGAGCCTAGCCTGTAGCTCATTTCCGTACCTCCCACCACCGCTGCGCCCGCCCCCCCTCTGCCTGCTGCTAATACTATGCTGAGTGCATTCGTCGGCGGCCTCACTGGGGGGACTGGTGTCACCTTGCAATGTGACGTGGTGATGTCCGCCTATGCTCTCCTCCCGCCCACCCGTGCTTTCCTCCCGCTGCGGTCTCTCAGTCCTAGTGTGCCGCGGCTGCCACACCACTGGCAGTGTTCCTCTAGGGGGGACTGGGAGCCGCCGGCAGACACATTCTGCTGAGACTTACTTGTCAGTGCGGGTTCCGGATGGCAGGCGGCGGGTGGGAGGGCAGACGGGGAGCAGGTGTCACAAGGAGTGTGTGGGTAACTAATTCACAATACTTCCGCTCAACGTGGCACTGCTGGTCCTTCATCTCCCATGTCTCTTCACCAGGTGGCGGGCGGCCCGGAAATTAAGTGATGTGTTGTGCAGCAGTCAGTGTGAAGTGACTGTGAGTAACACTGATGGTGCTGATGATGCTGCTGCAGAATCGGGAAGCAATTAATTCATAAATATAATGTACTCAGTGTATTATACATACATAAACATGTACATACGTGTATTTGTGTATACATGTATATACATGAGCGTGTGTGCATATATATATATACAGCCAGTTCCCAGGAACAAAAGTCCTCCCCCGCTTCCGCTAAGTCCACAGCATGACGCTGGGGCTCCACTGGTGGAGCCAGGTGCGGTGGGGGCCCGTCTCAAGTGCTTCAGCAATCAGTGAGCTTGCTCACAGGTGGATCCCTGGATTCTACAAGTAGTGTCTCAGGGATTCAAGCTGGAATTCGAGACGTCGTCCCCTCGCCGTTTCCTAAAATCTGCCTTGCCAACATCTCCCTTGGACAGGGAGGCTGTGATAGAGGCAAATTCACAAGCTGTATTTGCAGCAGGTGATAGTCAAGGTACCCCTCCTTCAACAAGGAAGGGGTTACTATTCCACAATGTTTGTGGTACCGAAACCGGACGGTTCGGTGAGACCCATTTTAAATTTTAAATCTTTGAACACGTATATAAAACGGTTCAAGTTCAAGATGGAATCGCTCAGGGCGGTTATCTCAAGCCTGGAGGAAGGGGATTACATGGTATCACTGGACATCAAGGATGCTTACCTGCATGTCCCCATTTACTCTCCTCACCAGGAGTACCTCAGATTTGTGGTACAGGACTGTCATTCTGCGGCGGGACTGCCGCATTCTAGATCAGTAAAAGCCCATTCCACGAGGAAGGTGGGCTCTTCTTGGGCGGCTGCCCGAGGGGTCTCTGCTTTACAACTTTGCCGAGCTGCTACTTGGTCGGGGTCAAACACATTTGCAAGATTTTACAAGTTTGACACCCTGGCTGAGGAGGACCTGGAGTTCGCTCATTCGGTGCTGCAGAGTCATCCGCACTCTCCCTCCCGTTTGGGAGCTTTGATATAATCCCCATGGTCCTTACGGAGTCCCAGCATCCACTTAGGACGTCAGAGAAAAATAAGAATTTACTTACCGATAATTCTATTTCTCATAGTCCGTAGTGGATGCTGGGAACTCCGTAAGGACCATGGGGAATAGCGGCTCCGCAGGAGACTGGGCACAAAAAGTAAAAGCTTTAGACTAGCTGGTGTGCACTGGCTCCTCCCCCTATGACCCTCCTCCAAGCCTCAGTTAAGATACTGTGCCCGGACGAGCGTACATAATAAGGAAGGATCTTGAATCCCGGGTAAGACTCATACCAGCCACACCAATCACACCGTACAACTCGTGATCTGAACCCAGTTAACAGTATGATAACCGTAGGAGCCTCTGAAAAGATGGCTTCCAACAATAAACAACCCGATTTGTTTGTAACAATAACTATATACAAGTATTGCAGACAATCCGCACTTGGGATGGGCGCCCAGCATCCACTACGGACTATGAGAAATAGAATTATCGGTAAGTAAATTCTTATTTTCTCTGACGTCCTAGTGGATGCTGGGAACTCCGTAAGGACCATGGGGATTATACCAAAGCTCCCAAACGGGCGGGAGAGTGCGGATGACTCTGCAGCACCGAATGAGAGAACTCCAGGTCCTCCTCAGCCAGGGTATCAAATTTGTAGAATTTAGCAAACGTGTTTGCCCCTGACCAAGTAGCTGCTCGGCAAAGTTGTAAAGCCGAGACCCCTCAGGCAGCCGCCCAAGATGAGCCCACCTTCCTTGTGGAATGGGCTTTTACAGATTTTGGCTGTGGCAGGCCTGCCACAGAATGTGCAAGTTGAATTGTACTACAAATCCAACGAGCAATCGTCTGCTTAGAAGCAGGAGCACCCAGTTTGTTGGGTGCATACAGTATAAACAGCGAGTCAGATTTTCTGACTCCAGCCGTCCTGGAAACATATATTTTCAGGGCCCTGACTACGTCCAGCAACTTGGAGTCCTCCAAGTCCCTAGTAGCCACAGGTACCACAATAGGTTGATTCATGTGAAACGCTGAAACCACCTTAGGGAGAAATTGAGGACGAGTCCTCAATTCCGCCCTATCCGAATGAAATATCAGGTAAGGGCTTTTATAGGATAAAGCCGCCAATTCTGATGCGCGCCTGGCTGAAGCCAGGGCCAACAGCATTACCACTTTCCATGTGAGATATTTCAAATCCACTGTGGCAAGTGGTTCAAACCAATGTGATTTTAGGAACCCTAAAACTACATTGAGATCCCAAGGTGCCACTGGAGGCACAAAAGGAGGCTGTATATGCAGTACCCCTTTGACAAACGTCTGAACTTCAGGCACTGAAGCCAGTTCTTTCTGGAAGAAGATCGACAGGGACGAAATTTGAACCTTAATGGATCCTAATTTTAGGCCCATAGACAATCCTGCTTGCAGGAAATGTAGGAAACGACCCAGTTGAAAATCCTCCGTAGGGGCCTTCTTGGCCTCACACCACGCAACATATTTTCGCCAAATGCGATGATAATGTTTTGCAGTTACATCCTTCCTGGCCTTGATCAGGGTAGGGATGACTTCATCTGGAATGCCTTTTTCCTTCAGGATCCGGCGTTCAACCGCCATGCCGTCAAACGCAGCCGCGGTAAGTCTTGGAACAGACAAGGTCCCTGCTGGAGCAGGTCCTTCCTTAGAGGTAGAGGCCACGGGTCCTCCGTGAGCATCTCTTGCAGCTCCGGGTACCAAGTTCTTCTTGGCCATTCCGGAGCCACGAGTATCGTTCTTACTCCTCTCCTTCTTATGATTCTCAGTACTTTTGGTATGAGAGGAAGAGGAGGGAACACATATACCGACTGGAACACCCACGGAGTTACCAGAGTGTCCACCGCTATTGCCTGAGGGTCCCTTGACCTGGCGCAATATCTGTCCAGTTTCTTGTTGAGACGGGACGCCATCATGTCCACCTTTGGTTTTTCCCAACGGTTTACAATCACTTGGAAGACTTCTGGATGAAGTCCCCACTCCCCCGGGTGGAGGTCGTGTCTGCTGAGGAAGTCTGCTTCCCAGTTGTCCACTCCCGGAATGAACACTGCTGACAGTGCTATCACATGATTTTCCGCCCAGCGGAGAATCCTTGCAGCTTCTGCCATTGCCCTCCTGCTTCTTGTGCCGCCCTGTCTGTTTACGTGGGCGACAGCCGTGATGTTGTCCGACTGGATCAATACCGGTTGACCCTGAAGCAGAGGCCTTGCTTGACTTAGGGCATTGTAAATGGCCCTTAGCTCTAGGATATTTATGTGAAGAGACGTTTCCATGCTTGACCACAAGCCCTGGAAATTTCTTCCCTGTGTGACTGCTCCCCAGCCTCTCAGGCTGGCATCCGTGGTTACCAGCATCCAATCCTAAGAAGCCACCATTTTTCCCAGGACTCTCGTGCACTGATGCACTGACACTTGTCCTGGTTTTAGGAGGTTCCTGACTAGCTCGGATAACTCCCTGGCCTTCTCCTCTGGGAGAAACACCTTTTTCTGGACTGTGTCCAGAATCATCCCTAGGAACAGTAGACGTGTTGTTGGAATCAGCTGTGATTTTGGGATATTTAGAATCCACCCGTGCTGACGTAGCACTACCTGAGATAGTGCTACTCCGACCTCTAACTGTTCCCTGGACCTTGCCCTTATCAGGAGATCGTCCAAGTAAGGGATAATTAATACGCCTTTTCTTTGAAGAAGAATCATCATTTCGGCCATTACCTTGGTAAAGACCCGTGGTGCCGTGGACAATCCAAACGGCAGCGTCTGAAACTGATAATGACAGTTTTGTATCACAAACCTGAGGTACCCTTGGTGAGAAGGGTAGATTGGGACATGGAGATAAGCATCCTTGATGTCTAGAGATACCATATAGTCCCCTTCTTCCAGGTTCGCTATCACTGCTCTGAGTGACTCCATCTTGAATTTGAACCTTTTTATGTAAGTGTTCAAAGATTTTAGATTTAAAATTGGTCTCACCGAGCCGTCCGGCTTCGGTACCACAAACAGCGTGGAATAATACCCCTTTCCCTGTTGTAGGAGGGGTACCTTGATTATCACCTGCTGGGAATACAGCTTGTGAATAGCTTCCAATACTGCCTCCCTGTCGGAGGGAGACGTTGGTAGAGCAGACTTCAGGAACCAGCGAGGGGGAGACGTCTCGAATTCCAATTTGTACCCCTGTGATACTACCTGCAGGATCCAGGGGTCCACTTGCGAGTGAGCCCACTGCGCGCTGAAATTCTTGAGACGGCCCCCCACCGTGCCCGAGTCTGCTTGCAGAGCCCCAGCGTCATGCTGAGGACTTGGCAGAAGCGGGGGAGGGCTTCTGCTCCTGGGAAGAGGCTGCATGGTGCAGTCTTTTTCCCCTTCTTCTGCCCCGGGGCAGGAACGAGCGGCCTTTTTCCCTCTTGCCCTTATAGGGACGAAAGGACTGGGTTTGAAAAGACGGTGTCTTTTTCTGCTGAGAGGTGACCTGGGGTAAAAAGGTGGATTTTCCAGCCGTTGCTGTGGCCACCAGGTCCGATAGACCGACCCCAAATAACTCCTCCCCTTTATACGGCAATACTTCCATATGTCGTTTGGAATCCGCATCACCTGACCACTGTCGCGTCCATAACGTTCTTCTGGCAGAAATGGACATCGCACTTACTCTAGATGCCAGGGTGCAAATATCCCTCTGTGCATCTCGCATATATAGTAATGCATCCTTTAAATGCTCTATAGTTAATAATATACTGTCCCTATCCAGGGTATCAATATTTTCAGTCAGGGAATCCGACCAAGCCACTCCAGCGCTGCACATCCAGGCTGAGGCGATCGCTGGTCGCAGTATAACACCGGTATGTGTTGACAATGCTAAATTCCTTGTCGTATAAACAACCCTTATGAAGCTAAGAACACTGTACGCTGTTTATTTAAGAAATACCGTAATGATACGCTATTTGCGTAACGATCGCTCAGCCGTAGGCGAGACGCTCAAGCGTCACGTTCGCTCACGGCCCAGTGATCACAGGACACGTTATTGGTTATGTCTAGGGGAAAGATTCGCTGTAACGTAGCGTACGCTAGAGACCACGAGGAGGTCACCAGCGATGCAGACGCTCACAACACTATACCTTTATGTTAAACCTTATACCGATGAAATACACTGAATACCTTAATGTGAGTACAGGGTGTAAGTGCAACCTTGTGGAACCTGACTATCTACAAAGCTGCATGAGCGTCACCGACGCTCAAATGAACACTTATCACTATAGGAAATACACAGATACTGGTTTAGGTTTCCAAGGCCTATTAACTGTATTATGTCTAATATACTTGTAAAAGGGGATAACAGTACATATGATACACTACAATATAACAGAGACTTCCTAACCACAGAACTAAACAATAAATACAAAAAGACAATACTACACTGACCTAAATGCAATACGATACAATACTATAATACTATAAGGTATTTAAGAGAAAAAGAGGAGAGAGGGAGATAGAGAGAGAGAGAGAGAGAGATTGGCTCGCAGAAAGACAATGATTATGGAGAGAACTTACGCACAAAGGGTATGATCGCCAGCGCCTCGATATCCAGCTCCCGATTATCAGCAGATAACCGTTGATGAGAGAGTGAGAGCTGGATGTGGTCGGCCTGCCTATTTATGCTCCACACACAATGCAATCTCCTGGTCCTACAATCCCATTGTCCATTGGCCGAAGGAATTCGGCCCTGCATCATAACAAAAGGTCATAGGGTGATTCATACAGGTGGGCTGTGACGATTTCCAACAGCTCAGGTGGGTGGGAAACTGGGTTTCCCGCCGCATACCTGAGTATGTGCAAATCATAGAAATGGACATAAACTTCTTATGTCCATAACTATTCGCACGAGCGATTAATACGCTCCAAACCAACACCGGAATATTGCTAATTAAATACTCTTCCGATGGGTACCAAACACTGCTGTATGATTCCTGTTAAACCCTTCGTACGATGCAAAGAGGGATTCCTCAGCTCTGGGACATTATACTTTAACCAAACTTACAGAAACTATCAAAGGGATCATGATCTATAAACTACATTAATTGTGAACATTTGTAACTAATGAGTCGCACGCTACGATCACATAAACTCTACCGTAAATGCGCATACTGCGCGTGCGAGTGCACGCTATTGCGGGTATGCGCTTCCACGGGAGAGCGTACGCATGCGCAGCACGGACCAGTGTGCGGTGCAAATATGGCAACGTGCATTGAGACATTTTTCTGACTTTGACAGTCCACCCTTTGGCAGTCAATAATAACTGCCACAAAATATTTAAGGAGAAAAATGTAAGTCAGGGGTTAATTGATTTCCATGGTGGGGAAAGGAAGAAGAATGGAGTAGGTGTGAAGAGGGTATGACCTAGTGAGAAAGTAGAAGCATGTGTGTATGAGTCCATGTTTGGAGGGTCATGTATCATCGTGCCGTACGTGTGGTAAATCAAGCTTCGAGGTATTGCGAAGTATACATTTGAATTCCTTCTTATCCTGTGGTACAGGTCTGTGGATGGGCTGTCAAACTCTACCGAGCTCATTTCGGCTGTGGTTGTAACACAATGGGGATGCACATTTTAGTTGATGATACATGAATTGGGGGGGGTATGTGGTTGCTGCTATCTGTGCCTGTATTCCCTATCGACTATGTGTGTTATTACCTGAGGGTTGCAGAGATGAAGATAAAGAACACTTACGAAAAATGCAATGATATTCTATGTCAGGTTAATGTACGTTCGTCGATTGGGGTCTTGATTGGTGTCGGTTGATTGGAGTCTTCTTCTTTGTGCTTTTGCTCATAAATCGTGAGTAAAGCATACAACGTCCATGGATTTACAAAAAATGTTGGGCTAGCGTGATTTTAAAGTTCCTAGGGAAACTGGGGTACCCATGGCATTGTCCATCAAAATCTTGTTTATCAGGTCGTCTGCTCTTCTTCTTTCCATCTTTCCGTTGTCGGCCCCTTGGCTCATCAAATCCTTCGTCTACGTGGGTCTTTGTACCTCGGAGGAAAACATAGAAATGGGTGAAAGACGGACCGTATACTCATTACATCATTACGTCATGGTTTCTAGCATTGGGTCATAAATCAAATCCAGGTTAATTACAGTTTCCTCACTCCTCAAGCTCATCACTTTTGTACTTTGTTTGCACCTTATTAAAGCCTGCCCGCATCTAAATATCAATCCAAACGATATAACGACACCCAAAATACATAGGAGAAACTTTCCAACATCCATTATGACTCCTTGAGCCCAGTCTCCTAAACCGGAGAACCAATTTCGCGGGTTCAACCATGACACCCAACCAGTCAGCTCATTACCTACAGCAGCAAGGGTGAGATTGTGTTTTCGACGAAATTCCCACTTTAATTGCAGAATATCGTCCATCTTTTGGTCTATGACCTCTATCGGATCCTCGGTGCTATTTGTGATATACGTGCAACACTTTATGCCGTACTGTGTTGCCAATGTAACACAATATCCGCCTGTTACTGCTGTAAGATAATTAAGAACCATCCTATGCTGAACTAGTTCTGTTTTGTAAGCTTGAAGTTCTCTTCCAGTGTATCTAAACGTGTCATCATACATTTCAGTGATATTATCTAACAAATTGGCGAGTGCGGAAATGTATCTATAATTCATCACACCTCGAGCGGTGCGAGTGAAATCTAACGCTACCAGAACCTGAATCCCGGTGGATTCATGGATAAGATCAGAGGCCGGATGCTCTAACCTTTCTGACAGTTGTCTTTTAACAAGGTGCTCGTAGTGAGTGTGAGTATAAGGAGTTTGGGCACCACGGTGTATGTCCTTCATTTTGTCATGTGTAACAGTCATTACTTCAGGCAATACTTTTCCAATATAACACAATCCTTCAGAGTTTGGGGCAAGCCACTTGTACGCCTTTCTCCCGCATATGAAATATGCATCATCGGGGAGAACATAAGGGACGGAGAAGGACATGACCATGTTACAAACCTTCCAGGTGAAATCTCCTGACCCTAATTCTTCCATCTGCCTAATGCACGTATCGGTTTGTACGATATGTGCACAGTATCCTGGTGATACCTCTCCAACTTTAGTAATCCTATTTCCTAAGGTATATCGATACCGGAAAGATTTTCCTCTACTGGCTATGTGGCGTACGAGCTCTGTATCTGTAGGCATTCTATCTGCTCTGTGTGAAAAGGTCATGGTAAGGTTGCTCCATGACACTTCCCAATTTCCCGGTTTTCTGGGATTGGAGATGTTAAAACATCATTTCTTTATGCATCCATCTTCAACCAGATTATCACAGAGCCTACAGATACAATTTTCCTCAGCTAACAATCCATCACAATTTCTTCTATCGGATCGTTTTCTGATACTCGCCTTTGCTTGTTGGCTTGGTTGATCTTGGAAAACTACGCCTCCATCATCATAATCGGAACCCATTCCAGAACCTCTTTCGACCTCTATGGTACTCTCGCCGGAACAGACTGCTCTGGTCAACATCATGGTTAACATCAAAATCCGGATCACAGTCTCTTGGGGCAAGTCCATCTTTGAGGAGGAAATAGAGAAGAATGAGAAGGGGGAAAAAGAAATTTTAAAGGAGAGGGGATGGGAAGTGGAGAAAACAATAAAAGGGAGAGGGGAGTCGACAGCTGCTTTCGGTCTTCAAGGCTCAGGTGCCGCCTCAGTCCTCCTGGAACAGACACTCTAGTGATACAACCTCTACCGTCTGTTCCTTATCACGGGACTTCTCTGGATCAGCAACCTTCTTGCAGTGGGATGAATGGACCCAAGTCTCTCTCTCAGCAACCTTCAATGCTGTGGTGCTAGTCAATAAGACCTGGTATGGTCCTTCCCATCTATCAATAAGACAACCTGAGCGTAGAAAATTTCGTATCATTACATAATCCCCAGGTTCAATGTCATGACAATTACTATCTGGTAAATCAGGAATCACCAACTTCAGATTATCATTTTGATTCCTCAACTGCTTACTCATATTAATTAAGTACTTTACAGTTACTTCATTGTTACATTTCAAATCATCCTGAGGGTTAATTATGACATGCGGTTGTCGACCAAACAGAATTTCAAAAGGAGACAGATTAAGAGGGGACCTGGGAGTGGTTCTGATACTATACAAAACAATGGGTAAAGCTTCTGGCCACGTCAATCCTGTCTCTGCCATTACTTTACTCAATTTATTTTTAATAGTGCTGTTCACTCTTTCGACCTTCGCACTCGCCTGTGGACGGTACGGAGTGTGCAGCTTACTATCAATTCCCATCAACTTACACATTCCTTGAAAGACATCACCTGTAAAATGGGTACCCCTATCACTTTCAATGATTCTAGGGATACCATATCTACATACAAATTCCTGCACAATTTTCTTAGCTGTAAACATAGCGGTATTTGTAGCTGCTGGAAAAGCCTCGACCCAATTCGAGAAAACATCTATGCAAACAAGTACATATTTCAAATTTCTACATGGGGGTAATTGAATGAAGTCAATTTGTATTACTTGGAAAGGGCCGCCGGCAGGTGGGATATGGGAGGGTTCTGTAGGTATTGCCTTTCCAATATTCTTTCTCAGACAGGTAAGGCATGACATTGCTCTTTTACTAGCATGAGAGGAGAATCCTGGGGCGCACCAGTATGCTCTTACCAATTTGCACATCCCCTCCTTGCCTAGATGAGTCAGCCCGTGAGCTGCTTCAGCCAGACACGGAAGGTATGCCCTGGGGGCCACTGGTTTACCATGTCCATCCGTCCAGAGCCCTGAGGACTCCTGGCCATATCCCTTTGCCTTCCAGACTGCCTTCTCCTGAGTGGAACACAAATTCTGCATTTCACACAACTTTTGTGTGTTGATGGTATTAAATACCATCAGTTGTGTGGTGTCTGTCCGTATGGGGGTAGCAGCTGCAAGCTTTGCAGCTTCGTCTGCTCGGCTGTTACCAAGGGATACTGGGTCTTGACTATATGTATGTGCTTTACATTTGATAACAGCCACTCTGTCGGGTTCCTGTATCGCTGTTAGAAGCCTTTTTATGTGAGCTGCATGCGCTATCGGTGTACCAGCTGCCGTCATGAAATTTCTGAGACGCCATAGCGCTCCGAAATCATGGACTACCCCGAACGCGTATCTAGAATCGGTGTAGATATTGGCAGACTTACCCTTAGCCAATTCACATGCTCTGGTTAGGGCGACCAGTTCAGCAACCTGGGCTGAGTGAGGTGGGCCTAGCGGTTCCGCTTCTATGGTGTCTTGGTCATCTACGACTGCGTATCCAGTACACAAGTCTCCCGAGTCTGACTGTCTGTGACAACTACCGTCCGTGTAGAACGTGAGTTCTGCATCTTCTAGTGGATTGTCACTGATGTCAGGCCTTGCGGAAAAATTTTGGGTCAAATATTCCATACAATCATGTGTATCTTCCTTTGCATTAAATCCTCCTTCCCCATCACTCTCACCTCCCACCCTTTGTGCCTGTCCAGGCACACCTGGGAGAAATGTTGCAGGGTTTAATGCGCTGCATCTCCTTATGGTGATGTTTACTGGGGCCATTAATGCCAATTCCCATCTCGTAAACCTTGCTGATGAGACATGTCTGGTTTGGGCAGAATTCAATAAGGCCGATACCGCATGTGGTGTATGGATTGTGAGGTTGTGGCCTAGCACGACATCTTCGCTTTTCGTCACTAGCAATGCTATCGCTGCAACGCTACGCAAGCATGTGGGGAGGGATCGCGCTACCGTGTCTAGCTGCGCGCTGTAGTATGCAATTGGCCTGCTGGCATCACCGTGTTTTTGTGTTAGTACCCCTGCTGCGCACCCAGCACTTTCTGTTCCGTATAGCTCAAAGGGTTTCCCATAGTCTGGCATACCTAATGCTGGTGCCTGCGTTAGGCACTGTTTGAGTCTCTCAAATGCTGTTTCGGATTCGTCTGTATGCGAAATCCGATCAGGTTTGTTTGAGGAGACCATTTCCTGCAAAGGTAGTGCTAATATGGAAAACCCTGGGATCCAATTACGGCAATACCCACACATTCCTAAAAACGTCCTGATCTGTTGCTGGGTTTGTGGCAGTGTCATGTCTCTAATGGCTTGGATTCTATCAGCGGTCAGGTGTCTCAGTCCTTGTGTTAGACAGTGTCCCAAGTATTTTACCTTAGCTTGGCATAATTGCAACTTGTCTTTGGAGACCTTGTGACCTGTGTCTGAAAGATGAAACAGGAGCTGTTTCGTATCCTTCAGGGATGCCTCCAATGAATCAGAACACAGCAGTAGATCATCCACGTACTGTATCAACACTGATCCACTTTCCGGTTGGAAAGACTGTAAACAATCATGCAAAGCCTGAGAAAATATACTTGGACTATCTATGAAACCTTGGGGTAACCGAGTCCACGTATATTGGACTCCTCTGTATGTGAATGCAAACAAATATTGGCTGTCAGGGTGCAGAGGTACCGAAAAGAAAGCGGAGCAGAGGTCAATAACAGTGAAAAATTTGGCAGTGGGAGGAATTTGCATTAGGATGACAGCTGGATTAGGCACTACGGGGAACTGACTCTCAACTATTTTGTTAATCCCCCTTAGATCCTGCACTAGCCTGTAACCCCTCCCCCCACTCTTTTTAACAGGGAAGATGGGACTATTTGCTGTGCTGGACGTTCTTACTAGAATGCCCTGTTGTAGCAAGCGCTCTATTACCGGGAAAACTCCTAACTCCACCTCTGGCTTCAGAGGATACTGTGGGATTTTTGGAGCTATCCTACCATCTTTTACTTGTACAACTACTGGAGCTACATTTGCCATTAATCCAGTGTCCTGTCCATCTTTTGTCCAAAGCGACTCTGGTATCTGAGATGTCATCTCTTCTACTTGGGATGGATTCCTATTTGTCATAATGGAATGTGACATTAATTTTGATGGGGAGTCTAACATGTCTCGTACTTCCTGAGCGTGATTCTCAGGGATGTCCAAGAATACACCTTCAGGAGTACAATAAATGACGCAACCCATTTTACATAGTAAGTCTCTTCCCAGGAGATTGGTCGGTGCCGATGCAGCCAGCAAAAAGGAATGCTTGGTATGCAAAGGCCCTATTGTAATCTCGGCTGGTTTGCTAACAGGGTAGTGCTGGACTACTCCTGTTACTCCTATGGCTGGAACTGTCCTACCAGTGGTTCTCATGCCCACTGTCGAATTGATCACTGACTTGGCCGCCCCTGTGTCTACAAGAAAGTTTAAAGTTTTACCGGCTACATTGATTGCAATCTCTGGTTCGCTTCCAAGACTGGCAATCAATTTAACTGGTTGCAGATTACAGGTATGGCCACACCCCTATTGGGTATGCTGACCTCCCTGAATCCCGCTGGCAGCAACTACTTGTGAGGGAGTTAGCTGGGAACTACCAGAGGCATGCCAATCTCTGTGTGGGGGATATCTTTTTGTTTCCCCTGTATGTGGCTCAAAACTCCGCCTCTGTGGACCCTGCTCCCAATGTCGTGTGTGGTGTTGTTGTCTAGGGGGTTGAAAAGATCTTTGTACATTTCTTACTCTACAGTCTCGTGCATAGTGTCCCGGTCTGTTACAAGAAAAACATGTTATTACACTTGCCTTACCCACAGGATTCGGTGGTACATACGCAGGCTGCCTTGTGGTCAGCGCCTGTATACTTACGGACATCAACTTATCACTTTGCGACTCCCTGTGCCTAGTGATATTTCTGTCGTGATCAATAGCAGCCTCTCTCAAGGTGGACACTGACAGACCTCGCCAACATGGCTGCGTGGTCTGTACCCTAGCTTTTAATGTTTCTTTCAAACCATCCATCAGTACAGATACTGCTACTTCTCGATGGTTTGGGTTGGTCTTAATGTCTTCTATACCAGTGTACTTTGCCATTTCTAATAGTGCCCGGTGAAAATATTCTATTGCCGTTTCGGACTCCTTTTGCTTAATGGAAAATATTTTATTCCATTTAACAACGGCTGGGAAATACTCTTTTAGCTGTAAATTTATCCTTTTTACATTATCCTTGTTGTACACGTCTGTAAGCGGTACATCATTATCCAATGCACAATCAGCTAAAAACTGAGTTGCATCAACATTGGAAGGTAAACAAGCTCTTAGCAGTATCTGCCAATCCTTGTTGTTGGGTTCTACCGTGTTACCTAAATCCCTGATGTATTTTTGGCTAGCAACTAAATCCTTCCTGGGGTCAGGAAATTCGGACACTATTGTTCTTAATTCCATTCTGGAAAATGGAGTGTACATGGCAATGTTCCTTATGGGAGTGGCTCCAGACACATCTGTTTTTCCATTGGGAACTGCTATTACCCTTACAGGAGCAATTCTAACAGCCTCTTCCTGTGTAGATTCTACAGCTTGTTGTGGTACAATTGTTTCAGTGTAGTGCATGGTGCCGTACTTACCCGTTGACACGACCTCACCTATCCCTCCGCTAGGGGCTTTCACTAATCTCGTGGGTGTCGCTGTGCCTACTGTGGTCTCTGCTATGGTGGCTGCAAGAGAGAGAGCTGAAATTGTTGCTGAATCGTCTTCTTGATCACACTCCTGAGGAAGGTTCAAAACAGGGTACATCTTGCACGGGTTAATACTTGCATGAGTTATTTGGTTAACATCATTAACATTTACAGTGTTACTAAGAGTTTGTGTTTTACAACCCAGTGCGTTTCTCTCCGCAATCAACTTCTCTCCTGCAATGTATGGTGGGGGAGGAGCTGTGGCAATCAACTTCCTGACTGCCCCAGATCCCGCCGCCAGAGCCAAACCTCTCTGTATCTCACCTTCCTGGTGCCATAACTGTAAATAATCATGATGCTGAATTCGTCTCTTTGCTGATTTTACGAGACATATCCTCCTCCTTAAATTTTGTAACACCTCTGGACTGAAGCTACCTATTCTTGGGAACTTGTCCCTGTCTTGTACAGTCATTCTCTCCCATTCATCACATAAAGATTCGGTGTGAATTCCATATTTTTCACACATTACATATCGTGCCGACCCAACTGGTCGGTTCACAGAATCAACCTGAACCAGGGTTGATCGCCCCCTACCTGAGCAACTGGCCCCCATAGTCTGTAGGTGTTGCTTAATCCTCCTTGGATTTTCTGTATCAAGGTTTTCAGCAAGCCTTTTCAGACAACCAAATTACTCCACAGTAGGCCGGCGGTGGCGGTTTACCGAGTACCCCACTCACTCGCCCACCTCGACCAATACGACCTGTAAACACCGTTATGATGCCAGCGTACTCGATACAGGGCCCCTATGGAACCTTCAGTTTACTGGAACATATGAGGGTTACCCGCAGGACACTTACTCTTTCCAGTAAAGTTGGGGTTGTTAGATAGTTCCTGAGTGACCAGCGAACTTCCCTTCCAAAAATAAAAAATTACACAAATCACGTCAGAATGTACAAATAGCGTTTGTGACCACTTTACTCTAATGGTATTTAGGTCAGATTACTAACTACTGCACACAATTACGTGTGGTCCAATCGTTCAGTACACGAGCACTATTTGTCATGTACTGAAAGACCAATGGAATCGATGTTTCCGGCCGCGATTCCTTCAGCAAGAGCTTATGGCCTATATGGGTTCTGCACCAACACCCCAGGCGTTGTGCCACTGGACTTTTATAGCGGACCTTTTACCTTACGACCTCCTGGTCTTGTTCCTTATGACCTCCTGGTCTTGTTACCTTATGGTCCGCTATACTCTAATGCTCAAGTATTATTTAACCAGGGATGCCTCCCTGGCCACCGTATATGTCACTTACACGTATGTTCCTTGACGAGTACCCGACTTTCCTTTTGGTTCCACCTTAAAGTTATATAAACTTTTGTATACAAAACACACTCACTCAACACATGTACACTTTGTTTCTATATCTATTTCTGCGCAGAAATTGTCTTCAGGCCAAAAGTGTTACCAATTAGGAGCAGGATCTGTTAAACTAAATTTCAGATTTTCCAAAAAATAGATTTGCGTTATTTACCGCTGTGCGTTACTTATCGCTTTTGCGCTAATTATCGCTTTGCGCTAATTATCGCTTTGCGCTAATTCAACTTTTCGTGACTTGGGCTACGTGGGCGTAACCAGACGCTACGTTGCGTAGTGAACGCTGCGTGCGTCTGCCTTTTGGATTGCGTACGCTAGTCTTTGTTAGCGACACGTGTACGCAATGCAAAGGATCCACCGTAACACAATATATTTATTTATCAATGTAGGTGATCCCTGATCATCTACCGCAATCCACACTGCCTGCCTTGTATCTCAGACAAACCGTGTGTTTGTTCTATACTTTAACTATTACCTCTAAAATAACAGCAAATCTCTTTTTTTAGCACTTTCTATCAACTATAAAAAATTGGCAAACAGGAATAGTGATATACGAAAATGAAACAGAAATGCAGATAAATGTATGCGTACGCAAGACAAAAGAAAAATAAACAGTTTTAAAAGACACAAGCGTTTTGTTCTTACTTCCGGTTACCGGATTCCTTCAGCACTCTTTACCTAAGCGAAGCAGACGCTTATCCCGTCAGCAACTGCGAGACAACCTCCCACCCTTTTGCTGGGGGATAACGTCTGCTGATCTACCTAGTGCAGATGTGAAAAGGACCGGACGAGCCCGCAATTGACAATGCTAAATTCCTTGTCGTATAAACAACCCTTATGAAGCTAAGAACACTGTACGCTGTTTATTTAAGAAATACCGTAATGATACGCTATTTGCGTAATGATCGCTCAGCCGTAGGCGAGACGCTCAAGCGTCACGTTCGCTCACGGCCCAGTGATCACAGGACACGTTATTGGTTATGTCTAGGGGAAAGATTCGCTGTAACGTAGCGTACGCTAGAGACCACGAGGAGGTCACCAGCGATGCAGACGCTCACAACACTATACCTTTATGTTAAACCTTATACCGATGAAATACACTGAATACCTTAATGTGAGTACAGGGTGTAAGTGCAACCTTGTGGAACCTGACTATCTACAAAGCTGCATGAGCGTCACCGACGCTCAAATGAACACTTATCACTATAGGAAATACACAGATACTGGTTTAGGTTTCCAAGGCCTATTAACTGTATTATGTCTAATATACTTGTAAAAGGGGATAACAGTACATATGATACACTACAATATAACAGAGACTTCCTAACCACAGAACTAAACAATAAATACAAAAAGACAATACTACACTGACCTAAATGCAATACGATACAATACTATAATACTATAAGGTATTTAAGAGAAAAAGAGGAGAGAGGGAGATAGAGAGAGAGAGAGAGAGAGAGAGATTGGCTCGCAGAAAGACAATGATTATGGAGAGAACTTACGCACAAAGGGTATGATCGCCAGCGCCTCGATATCCAGCTCCCGATTATCAGCAGATAACCGTTGATGAGAGAGTGAGAGCTGGATGTGGTCGGCCTGCCTATTTATGCTCCACACACAATGCAATCTCCTGGTCCTACAATCCCATTGTCCATTGGCCGAAGGAATTCGGCCCTGCATCATAACAAAAGGTCATAGGGTGATTCATACAGGTGGGCTGTGACGATTTCCAACAGCTCAGGTGGGTGGGAAACTGGGTTTCCCGCCGCATACCTGAGTATGTGCAAATCATAGAAATGGACATAAACTTCTTATGTCCATAACTATTCGCACGAGCGATTAATACGCTCCAAACCAACACCGGAATATTGCTAATTAAATACTCTTCCGATGGGTACCAAACACTGCTGTATGATTCCTGTTAAACCCTTCGTACGATGCAAAGAGGGATTCCTCAGCTCTGGGACATTATACTTTAACCAAACTTACAGAAACTATCAAAGGGATCATGATCTATAAACTACATTAATTGTGAACATTTGTAACTAATGAGTCGCACGCTACGATCACATAAACTCTACCGTAAATGCGCATACTGCGCGTGCGAGTGCACGCTATTGCGGGTATGCGCTTCCACGGGAGAGCGTACGCATGCGCAGCACGGACCAGTGTGCGGTGCAAATATGGCAACGTGCATTGAGACATTTTTCTGACTTTGACAGTGTGTATATACCTTTTAAGATATTTTCCAGCCTTCTATCAGCTGGTTCCTTGAGAGCGGCCGTATCAGGAGACGGTAATGCCACTTGTTTTGATAAGCGTGTGAGCGCCTTATCTACCCTAGGGGGTGTTTCCCAACGTGCCCTAACCTCTGGCGGGAAAGGGTATAGTGCCAATAATTTATTAGAAATCAGCAGTTTTTTATCGGGGGAAACCCACGCTTTATCACACACCTCATTTAATTCATCTGACTCAGGAAAAACCACTGGTAGTTTTTTCACACCCCACATAATACCCTTTTTTGTGGTACTTGTAGTGTCAGAAATGTTTAATGCCTCCTTCATTTCCGTGATCATGTAACGTGTGGCCCTACTGGACATTACGTTTGTCTCGTCACCGTCGACACTGGATTCAGTATCCGTGTCAGGGTCTGTGTCGACCATCTGAGGTAACGGGCGTTTTAGCGCCCCTGACGGTGTCTGAGACGCCTGAACAGGCACTAATTGATTTGTCGGCTGTCTCATGTCGTCAACAGTTTTTTGCAAAGTGCTGACATTGTCACGTAATTCTTTAATTACTACCATCCAGTCAGGTGTCGACCCCCTAGGGGGTGACATCACTAACACAGGCAATTGCTCTGCTTCCACATAATTTTCCTCCTCATACATGTCGACACAATCGTACCGACACCCAGCACACACACAGGGAATGCTCTGATAGAGGACAGGACCCCACTAGCCCTTTGGGGAGACAGAGGGAGAGTTTGCCAGCACACACCAGAGCGCTATATATATACAGGGATAACCTTATATAAGTGTTACTCCCTGTTATAGCTGCTGTATTTATATATTAGCTGCCAATAGTGCCCCCCTCTCTGTTTTACCCTGTTTCTGTAGTGCAGGACTGCAGGGGAGAGTCAGGGAGCCGTCCTTCCAGCGGAGCTGTGAAAGAAAATGGCGCTTGTGTGCTGAGGAGAAAGGCTCCGCCCCCTTCACGGCGGCCTTTTCTCCCGCTTTTTTCAGGAAACTGGCAGGGGATAAATGCATCCATATAGCCCAGGAGCTATATGTGATGCATTTTTTTTAGCCATATAAGGTTTTTATATTGTTTTTATTGCGTCTCAGGGCGCTCCCCCCCAGCGCCCTGCACCCTCAGTGACCGGAGTGTGAAGTGTGCTGAGAGCAATGGCGCACAGCTGCAGTGCTGTGCGCTACCTTATTTGAAGACAGGAACGTCTTCTGCCGCCGCTTTCTCCGGACCTCTTCGCTCTTCTGGCTCTGTAAGGGGGCCGGCGGCGCGGCTCCGGGACCCATCCAGGCTGAACCTGTGATCGTCCCTCTGGAGCTAATGTCCAGTAGCCAAGAAGCCCAATCCACTCTGCAGTCAGGTGAGTTCGCTTCTTCTCCCCTTAGTCCCACGATGCAGTGAGCCTGTTGCCAGCAGGACTCACTGAAAATAAAAAACCTATTTAAACTTTTACTTCTAAGCAGCTCAGGAGAGCCACCTAGCTTGCACCCTTCTCGTTCGGGCACAAAAATCTAACTGTGGCTTGGAGGAGGGTCATAGGGGGAGGAGCCAGTGCACACCAGCTAGTCTAAAGCTTTTACTTTTTGTGCCCAGTCTCCTGCGGAGCCGCTATTCCCCATGGTCCTTACGGAGTTCCCAGCATCCACTAGGACGTCAGAGAAATAAGATTTTACTCACCGGTAAATCTATTTCTCGTAGTCCGTAGTGGATGCTGGGCGCCCATCCCAAGTACTTGTACATAGTTATTGTTAACAAAAGGGTTATTGTTGAGAGCCATCTGTGCAGAGGCTCCGTTGTTGTCATACTGTTAACTGGGTATAATATCACGAGTTGTACGGTGTGATTGGTGTGGCTGGTATGAGTCTTACCCGGGATTCAAAATCCTTCCTTAGTGTCAGCTCTTCCGGGCACAGTATCCTAACTGAGGTCTGGAGGAGGGTCATAGGGGGAGGAGCCAGTGCACACCAGGTAGTCCTAAAGCTCTCTTTAGTTGTGCCAAGTCTCCTGCGGAGCCGCTATTCCCCATGGTCCTTATGGAGTCCCAGCATCCACTACGGACTACGAGAAATAGATTTACCGGTGAGTAAAATCTTATTATATATATATATATATATATGACTTGGGGTTTGTTTTATTAGATAGAGCATGTCCCTGTGAAGTGCCTTTTGGGGTTGTGGTTTTTCAGAAAGTTACAGGTTTTTTTTAATTAAGAGAAATATGCCCCATTATAGAGATCGGGCATTTCAATTTGTTGCGCCTGCGCAGTGGCCGCCAGCAGGGGGTGTACTAGAGTGCCTTCTCTTGAGAGCCGCAATATGGCCGCCTTCTCCCCGGTTATTCTGTAAATAGGAAAATAACCTCACAGGTTCACATAGGGCAGAGTTGCCACTACTAGTGCAGGGCTGTAACTTACAGTACTAAGGAAAAGCCATATACTAAAGCGGCACGGTGACCTCACCCCTCTCAGAGACACCAGGGCGCAGCACACTGGTACACACACCTGTTAGCTCAGGGCAGCACTATAGGACCCTCCTGTAATGCTGTGCTGGCGGCGTGTAGTGATCAGGGCACTGGGAGACTGGCTGGCTGGTCTCCGTCTCTGCTGCCTATAGAACTTCCACCTCTGTTATATATCAGGGCTGCTCTCCTGTTGTTATGATTCCAATACTCTGGTCTGGGGATATCTTATAGCAAGGACCTGAGTACTGGAACGTAATGCTTGGAAAGGGAGTGGGAACGGGAATAGCCCCTGGCGCCCTATCTCCGTTGTCTCGCCCGTGCAGTCAGAAATCTCTTGCGAGACTATGGTTGCTTGGGCCCATGGCTGCCGCGTTTGAAGGGCGGATTACGTCTGCCCAACTCCGATGCCCCCTCAGGTCTTAATGGGAGACCAAGAGAAATCCGAGACAGGGTGATAACAAGGGGCCCTCTACTAAACAACAAAGCCAGGGGCTCAAAACTAACTTTAAACTAGAGTATGTGCGGAAAACCGCCAGGGAAAAGGACAACCAAAATACCCACTTGTCCACTCTTCTACCCGGCACCGGCGAGTTCCGGAGAGGAGTGTGGGAGCGTAAACCTCCGCAAATGCACCAACACAGAATACAAAATAAAGCGGCCTAGGCCGCAGCACGCGGCAGAGCCGCCACTCACGAAAACCACACGAGATCCTCTAGCGACTGTTGCGGGTAAATGAGGACTGGAAGACTCCTTGGGAAGAGATGACAACACTAAGATTCAGGAACTCTGAGGACAGGAATGACCGGACACAGCAGAACTGGAACAGACGTCAGCAAACCAAAGCAGCATGCAGGAAGCTATTACCGGCGTCTGTGTGAAGCACTGAGAAGGTATTTAGCAGGGAGTCCTTCAATCAGAAGTTCAGAGCCTGATTAGCACAATGCCGTGCAGCTGCCTTGCTGCATGACCAGAAGACAAGTGTGTGTGTGTGTAGTTTACTTGATTGACCCTGCAAGGGGAGCGCAGTCCGTCCGTGGCGTCCCCGTTGCTAGGGTCCAGGCGGCTCAGCGCGCCCGGCGTCCTAGCGTTGCTAGGGAGCCGGCGGCTAGCACACTCGGCGTCCCTAGTTGCTAGGCGCCGGGCCGCGAGGACATCGCGGACCACGGCGCCTAACACCTGTGTGTTCTCTTCCTCTCCTACCTCACACTGGAACTGGCCGCCCAGAGAACGAGAGGGCAGCGGCTGACATCAGAGAGGGTGCAGCAATCTGTGTGGGCAGAGCCCCTCACAGCAAGGTGTCCTTATGCTGTGCCCCGTGTAATCACTGTGATCCATACAGACTCTCACCCTGGTATGCTCTCTATTATTTATTTTTTTACACTGCGGCATGCTCGAGGGAAGGGAGCAGGCACCACCCCACCGCCACTACTCCTCCGCCAGCATCACTGCCGAGCCGGTCAGTGTTCCGGCGGCAATGAGCAGTAGGCAGCCACCAGCAACAACAGTCAGGAAGCTGTTACTCCCGGCAGCAGTAGCGTCAAGCTGCAATTCAGCCAGCGGCACGATGATCCGGGAGACAGTGGCAGCACAGGGAAGCAGTACCCCCTCCAATCGCAGCACCAACTAGGAGACTGAGGCAGCAACCTGCCCCCAGCAGCAGCACCACCCTGATGATAGGTAAGATGCATTTTGGTGTCACAAGAAGGTGGCCGGAGTAGTGGCTGGCTGTGGTCACACCCCGGGGAAAAGTGATAGTGATTTCAGTGTTCCCTTGCGCGGGGATTGGATGTGTAGATGTATGGAGGCTATGTATGTATAGATGTGAGCGGCAGTGTGCGGATGTATGAGAGCGGCAGTGTGCGGATGTATGAGAGCGGCAATGTACGGCTGTATAACTGCGTCGGTGTGCGGCTGTATGAGTGCGATGGTGTGCGGCTGTATGCGTGCGGCGGTGTGCGGCTGTAAGAGTGCGGCAGTGTGCGGCTGTAAGAGTGCGGCTGTAAGAGTGCGGCTGTAAGAGTGCGGGGTTGTACGGATGTATGAGAGCGGGGTTGTACGGATGTATGAGAGCGGCAGTGTATGGATGTATGAGAGCAACAGTGTACAGTTGTGTGAGAGCGGCAGTGTGCGGATGTATGAGAGTGGCGGTGTACGGATGTATGAGAGCGGCAGTGTATGGATGGCAGCGTCATAGGGAGGGATGTCGGAATGCTGTTATAGGGTTCCTAATACAAAATGCCACGTTGGGCTTGATGGGCAGGTAGTGCGGCAAGCACACCCAAATTGGCATCTGACGTCGCCTGCAGTCCACACTGTTGTGAGGAGTCAGAGTTAATTTTGACTGTGTAGTGTACTCACAGAGGACCTACCGCCCGTCCCCTCCTCGCATCTGAGCAGCAGGTCAGGCTCTTATTTTCTTTTTAATCAGGAGAGGCCGAGTGAACTGTGAGCAGGGGGGCAGAGCTACATGGGACCCAGAGGGGCTGCTGTGCTGTCAGAGAGGGAGAGGAAGAGAGAGATGAAGCTACTGCAGATCCCCAGCTGATTGTGAGGTGCTGGGTTGAAGGGTGATGTGATCACCCTTCTCCCTCGCTGCCGCTGGGGACCGCATCTAGGCTTCCTCCATCGAGGGCATGCGGCGCAGCAGTGGGCAGCGTGTAATGAGTTTGTCTGACTCATTATACTGCTGCCTGTTGTGGACACCTCCGTCCGTACGGACTGGTGTACATGCCCAGCACAGAGGTGACAGTGTTGGTGGAAGTGCTGCCCAGTTCTGACCCTGCAGGCCTCCCTGATCTGACTGCGGCCGCTGCTGCTGCGGCGGCCCGAAACCCCTGCCGGTCCCCTCCATAGACTTCTGCCTGTCCAGCGCTGAGGTACTAGGGGTATCCCAGCTGCGGGAAGGGTATGTCTCTGGCTTTCTCTCCGGCAGGGGAAGGTGACAGCGGCGGAGGAAGTGTTGCCCACCTCAGACACTGCAGGCCTCCCCGATCCAGCTGCGGCCACAGTTGATGCTGCCAGAACCCCCTGCTGGTCTCCTTTGTTGACTGCCGCATGGCCAGTGCTGAAGTACTGGGGGTAGGCCAGCTACGGGAAGAGTGTATCTGCCTCGGGCTCTCTCTCTCTGTCAGAGGAAGGAAGGGCTGATTCTCTGGCACAACAGGGAGGGCTAGGCTGCAGGAACACAGCACTGGAAGAAACAGGAGGCCGAACTCATGACCAAAAAGTGAGCAGTGCAGTGATCAGCCCCCTAGTCTTTCCCTCTCTCTGGGTGCAGAGCTGTATTCTACAGAGAGAGCTGGGATGGGAAGAAGGGGAACGGCACCTGACACACACATACACGCGCAGCACCTGACACACACATACACGCGCAACACCTGACACACACACATACACGTGCGGCACCTGACACACACACACGTAGCATCAGACACAATAAAATAAACATGCAGCACCTGATCCACACATACACGCGCAACACCTGACACACACACATACACGTGCGGCACCTGACACACACACACACGTAGCATCAGACACAATAAAATAAACATGCAGCACCTGACCCACACATACACGCGCAACACCTGACACACACACACATACACGTGCGGCACCTGACACACACACGTACCATCAGACACAATAAAATAAACATGCAGCACCTGACACATGCATATACACGCAGCACCTGACACATGCATATACACGCAGCACCTGACACATGCATATACACGCAGCACCTGACACATGCATATACACGCAGCACCTGACACATACATATACACGCACACCATCAGACACACACATACACACGCAGTGCCTTACTCACACCAACATAGACACGTGCAGCACCTGAGGCACACACATGTACACGCGCAGCACCTGACGCACACACATGTACACGCGCAGCACCTGACGCACACTCATGTACACACGCAGCACCTGACGCACACTCATGTACACGCGCAGCACCTAATGCACACTCATGTACACGCGCAGCACCTGACGCACACTCATGTACACGCGCATCACCTGACACAGACATACGTATTCATGCACAGCACCAGACATACACTTGTACACACGCGGAGCACCTGATACTCACACACATATACACCCGCAACACCTGACACACACACACACACGTGCGGCAGCTGACGCATACACACGCACCATCAGACACACTCATATATACACGCAGCACCTGACACACACATACACACAGGAGCTGACACACACATACACAGGCAGCACCTGACACACACACACATATACACGCGCAGCACCTGACACCACGCACTCACACGTACAAGCAATGCATTTCACGCCTACCTCCAGCCTCAGTTACAGGCTGCTGCCGCCTACCCCCCTCCCTGCATCAGCTGCAAAGGCAGCAAAATATTTTGACCAAAGTCTAAAGGCCCGTACACATTAAACGATGTCGCTCTGTGAGCTACATCGTCTAATGTTTCCCCTCCCGGGCCGGCCGGCGGCCGACTGTACACACTGAGCGATATGACCGCTCATATCGCTCAGTGACGTCACGCCCCCGCCAGCCCTGCATGAAGGTCGTGGACGACAGTCCACATCCTTCCTGCATGCCCTACCGACAGCGAAGATTGTTGCCGACCCGTGGGGCCGCGCATCGTTTGTCGCTGGCTGCATACACACTTAACGATAAAATGAGCGACGTCGCTCATTAAATCGTTAAGTGTGTACGGACCTTAAACAATTTGGTTTGGTTAATAAAATAATTTTGCACAGAACAGTGATGTTATACGAACATTTTCATTAAACATTTAAAAAATCAAATGTTTATTCTTTAAGTGAAATTTTACATTTCTGAATAAAAAAAATAAATTTAAAAAAAGCGATGAAATTCCATAGACAAAAAACCTTACGGTTTCACATGTCCCATTAAGGCTTCTTAGACATGATCGAAATTTCAGAAACCTGTTGTAACTCTTCCACTCAAACTCCAAAAAGCAATGAAATTCCAATCATTAAGGCTGACGCCTTAATGGACGTGTTCCTTGCGCAATACAGATATGGTATGCCATCACAGCCTGTGGGTAAGTGCAGATTCAGCACTCTCACAGAGTGAGATTGCTGTCACTCACACAATGGTGGAGCTGCTAATTCACAGATTTGTGTGCTCATTGGAATACACACATGCAGTCTATGCAACTGAAGGTCTGAGCGGAAGACAAAGCTGCTCAGATGAGGTAAGAGTGTTGTTGATTGGAGGGAGGAGAGCGGTGTGGATGGGGGAACAGAAGTGTGTGGATAGAGGGAACACTAAGCAGCACTAATGGGGGGGACAGAGAAACACAGGGGGTAATTCAGACCGCAGCAGCAGCAGCGATTGCAGTCTGAATTAGTTTGTGAGGTGCGCACGTGCAATGGCCGCACTGCGCGTGCGTACCCCAGGAGCCCAGTGAGATGCTATCACCCTGCCTGATTGATAGGCAGAGGTGGTTGCGGGGAAGGAGGGGGGCGTGCAAACAGCGTTAGAATGCCATTGGCAGGGCATGGTCTGCACAACGGAGGCGTTTCCGGACCACTGGGGGGTGGGCTGTGGCGGTTATCCCCCTGCCAAGAGCGCAGGATCCACTAAATTTACCTTCAGGATGTCAGCTACATGAATAGGGTAAGAGTGGTGTGGATAGGGGGTAGATTAAGCAGCAAGTATGGGAAGGGAGACAGAGCGGTGCAGATGGGGGAAATGGTGCAGATGGGTTGAAAACACTGGCATGGATGGGTAGAAAACTGGTGCAGATGGGAGAGAAGACAGTGTGCCATGTACTGGAGGAGGCGGAGTGACGTTGAAGAAGGAAACACTGAGCAGCACAGAGAGAAGGAAACGGTGGTACAGACAATGCACAGGTGGGGAAAGACAGATGGTACAGATAAGTTAGTACAGACTAGCACAGATGGGAGAACACAGCAGTAGGGATTGGGGAAGACCGGGCAGCATGGGGGTGTATAGGGGAAGTAAGTGTAGATGCATAGACCGTAGATGGGGTATTATAGTTTAGCAATTAACCAAGATGTTTGAGGGAGCTAAATGTGTATACTAAGTGAGATGGATGTATGGAGTTAGAAGGATGTTGTAACAAGGTGGCTTTGTTGTGTTGACTGAATGGGATGGTTGTGGGCACTGTGTGGGATGGGAGCACCACAAAACTGCTCAGACCTTCAGTTGCATAGACTGCATGTGTGTATTCCAATGAGCACACAAATCTGTGAATTAGCAGCTCCACCATTGTGTGAGTGACAGCAATCTCACTCTGTGAGAGTGCTGAATCTGCACTTACCCACAGGCTGTGATGGCATACCATATCTGTATTGCGCAAGGAACACGTCCATTAAGGCGTCAGCCTTAATGATCGGAATTTCATTGCTTTTTGGAGTTTGAGTGGAAGAGTTACAACAGGCTTCTGAAATTTCGATCATGTCTAAGAAGCCTTAATGGGACATGTGAAACCGTAAGGTTTTTTGTCTATGGAATATAAATATATATATATATATATATATATATATATATATATCACAAACATATATGATTCATACATATATCATACATACATATATCACACATACATGATACATACATGAGAAAGACCTGGGATGGTGATGAGGCCAGGGCCCCCTGCTGATGTTGCGTTGAGGTTCAATCCCACCCAGGGACCTAATTGACCTTGTTATCAGATTTTGGTGATCTTTAAGTAGACAAGTCAAATTTCATACCCCCTGTTATGGTGTAGGGTACCTGGCCTTCTCTGATGTAATCAGAGTTAGATTTGATTCAGTGATTTTATAAAAACATCTAGGAAGCACAATTTAGCAGTGGGTTGCAGAGAAAAAGAAATATGCTGGCAAAAAAATCCAATTGAGTGATTAAACAGCTCTTCATTTTCTGGCTTTATTTTTATGCTAACAAATTTGTTCTCTGAAAAGTGTCCACAAAGCCAAGTCTCTGATTAACACCTTTGTAGGGATGGTTTTTCACCTATTACTAAATTAAACTTGCTTCATTGGAAAGGCAGCAAGATGCATCCTCATTTCAATGTCTACTGAAATAATACAGGTTGACACCAGGAAACATTAACGCCACTGCATCCTTGCTGCTTTCTCATGTGGAAGTCTGTTTAATGTGAAAACAAGGTGATATCTAATTAGCACACAGGTAAGGAATTAAGAAAATCTTTATTTAAGGGTGAAGATGTTTCTCACAAAATCGTTGCCCCAATGCATCATTGAAATTCAAGCTGGAAAGATGATTTTAATATATCACTTGTACATTTTGTATTGCTCTTCTGGTGACAATGTAGTTTGTTTTTGTCAATTACCATTTTAATAATAGGGTAAAGAAAATGAAGTGGATTTTTAAAAGAAAACAATACTGTCAATATACTATTAAAACAAATTAAAATGGTAAAAGTTATTGTACTTTAAGTAAAAATAAGAGCCAAAATATCAATCCCAGTTTTGGATTACTTTAATTAACAAAAAAAAAATGCATATAGCAGAGGATAGTTTCAATCTGCCTACCTCTGGGTTATGGGCCCAGCATGCTTCCATTGCAGTACTCTGCTGCACATGTAAGTGCAAGAGATCCTGAAGCACTCACTCATCATGGGAAAGTACCAATGTGTTTCTTCGTTGGTTGATGGAAGAAACATCTTACAAAAACTCTCCAGATTATTGACTTTTTAAAGTTTTTCTAGGAAACGTTTTAGATGAATGCTTATTAGCCTTTGTCAGTATGAACTTTTGCAAAGTGTCTCTGTGGCGCAATCAGTTAGTATGTACGGCTATTAACCAAAAGGTTGGTGGTTCAATCCCACCCAGGGACCTAATTGACCTTGTTATCAGATTTTGGTGATCTTTAAGTAGACAAGTCAAATTTCATACCCCCTGTTATGGTGTAGGGTACCTGGCCTTCTCTGATGTAATCAGAGTTAGATTTGATTCAGTGATTTTATAAAAACATCTAGGAAGCACAATTTAGCAGTGGGTTGCAGAGAAAAAGAAATATGCTGGCAAAAAAATCAAATTGCGTGATTAAACAGCTCTTCATTTTCTGGCTTTATTTTTATGCTAACAAATTTGTTCTCTGAAAAGTGTCCACAAAGCCAAGTCTCTGATTAACACCTTTGTAGGGATGGTTTTTCACTTATTACTAAATTAAACTTGCTTCATTGGAAAGGCAGCAAGATGCATCCTCATTTCAATGTCTACTGAAATAATACAGGTTGACACCAGGAAACATTAACGCCACTGCATCCTTGCTGCTTTCTCATGTGGAAGTCTGTTTAATGTGAAAACAAGGTGATATCTAATTAGCACACAGGTAAGAAATTACGAAAATCTTTATTTAAGGGTGAAGATGTTTCTCACAAAATTGTTGCCCCAATGCATCATTGAAATTCAAGCTGGAAAGATGATTTTAATATATCACTTGTACATTTTGTATTGCTCTTCTGTTGACAATGTAGTTTTTTTTTGTCAATTACCATTTTAATAATAGGGTAAAGAAAATTAAGTGGATTTTTGAAAGAAAACTATACTGTCAATATACTATTAAAACAAATTAAAATGGTAAAAGTTATTGTACTTTAAGTAAAAATAAAAGAGCAAAAATATCAATCCCAGTTTTGATTACTTAAATTAACAAAAAAAAATGCATATAGCAAAGGATAGTTTCAAACTGCCTACCTCTGGGTTATGGGTCCAGCATGCTTCCATTGCAGTACTCTGCTGCACACGTAAGTGCAAGAGATCCTGAAGCACTCACTCATCATGGGAAAGTACCAATGTGTTTCTTCATTGGTTGATGGAAGAAACATCTTACAAAAACTCTCCAGATTATTGATTTTTTAATGTTTTTCTAGGAAACGTTCTAGATGTATGCATATTAGCCTTTGTCAGTATGTACTTTTTGCAAAGTGTCTCTGTGGCGCAATCGGTTAGTGTGTTTGACTATTAACCAAAAGGTTGGTGGTTCAATCCCACCCAGGGACGTAATTAACCTTGTGATCAGATTTTGGTGATATTTAAGTAGACAAGTCAAAATTTCAAACCTCCTCTTATGGTGTAGGGTACATGGCCTTCTCTGATGTAATCAGAGTTAGATTTGATTCAGTGATTTTATAAAAAACAGCTAGGTAGCACAATTTAGCAGTGGGTTGCAGAGAAAAAAAATATGCTGGCAGAAAAATCCAATCGAGTGATTAAACAGCTCTTCATTTTCTGGCTTTATTTTTATGCTAACAAATTTGTTCTCTGAAAAGTGTCCACAAAGCCAAGTCTCTGATTAACACCTTTGTAAGGATGGTTTTTCACCTATTACTAAATTAAACTTGCTTCATTGGAAAGGCAGCAAGATGCATCCTCATTTCAATGTCTACTGAAATAATACAAGTTGACACCAGGAAACATTAACGCCACTGCATCCTTGCTGCTTTCTCATGTGGAAGTCTGTTTAATGTGAAAACAAGGTGATATCTAATTAGCACACAGGTAAGGAATTAAGAAAATCTTTATTTAAGGGTGAAGATGTTTCTCACAAAATTGTTGACCCAATGCATCATTGAAATTCAAGCTGGAAAGATGATTTTAATATATCACTTGTACATTTTGTATTGCTCTCCTGGTGACAATGTAGTTTGTTTTTGTCAATTACCATTTTAATAATAGGGTAAAGAAAATGAAGTGGATTTTTAAAAGAAAACAATACTGTCAATATACTATTAAAACAAATTAAAATGGTAAAAGTTATTGTACTTTAAGTAAAAATAAAAGAGACAAAATATCAATCCCAGTTTTGGATTACTTTAATTAACAAAAAAAAAATGCATATAGCAGAGGATAGTTTCAATCTGCCTACCTCTGGGTTATGGGCCCAGCATGCTTCCATTGCAGTACTCTGCTGCACATGTAAGTTCAAGAGATCCTGAAGCACTCACTCATCATGGGAAAGTACCAATGTGTTTCTTCGTTGGTTGATGGAAGAAACATCTTACAAAAACTCTCCAGATTATTGACTTTTTAAAGCAGGGCTGGCCAAACCAGTCCTCGAGATCTACTAACAGTTCACATTTTCTAGACTACCTAGCTGGTGCACAGGTGTAGTCATTACTAATTAAGATGTGCTGCATTCATTCCTAACTGACCATTCTACAGATCTCCAGGAGGCCTGGAAAACATGAACTGTTTGAAGATCTCGAGGACCGGTTTGGCCAGCCCTGTTTTTAAGTTTTTCTAGGAAACGTTTTAGATGAATGCTTATTAGCATTTGTCAGTATGTTCTTTTGCAAAGTGTCTCTGTGGCGCAATCAGTTAGTGTGTACGGCTATTAACCATAAGGTTGGTGGTTCAATCCCACCCAGGGACGTAATTGACCTTGTTATCAGATTTTGGTGATCTTTAAGTAGACAAGTCAAATTTCATACCCCCTGTTATGGTGTAGGGTACCTGGCCTTCTCTGATGTAATCAGAGTTAGATTTGATTCAGTGATTTTATAAAAACATCTAGGAAGCACAATTTAGCAGTGGGTTGCAGAGAAAAAGAAATATGCTGGCAAAAAAATCAAATTGCGTGATTAAACAGCTCTTCATTTTCTGGCTTTATTTTTATGCTAACAAATTTGTTCTCTGAAAAGTGTCCACAAAGCCAAGTCTCTGATTAACACCTTTGTAGGGATGGTTTTTCACCTATTACTAAATTAAACTTGCTTCATTGGAAAGGCAGCAAGATGTATCCTCATTTCAATGTCTACTGAAATAATACAGGTTGACACCAGGAAACATTAACGCCACTGCATCCTTGCTGCTTTCTCATGTGGAAGTCTGTTTAATGTGAAAACAAGGTGATATCTAATTAGCACACAGGTAAGGAATTAAGAAAATCTTTATTTAAGGGTGAAGATGTTTCTCACAAAATCGTTGCCCCAATGCATCATTGAAATTCAAGCTGGAAAGATGATTTTAATATATCACTTGTACATTTTGTATTGCTCTTCTGGTGACAATGTAGTTTGTTTTTGTCAATTACCATTTTAATAATAGGGTAAAGAAAATGAAGTGGATTTTTGAAAGAAAACAATACTGTCAATATACTATTAAAACAAATTAAAATGGTAAAAGTTATTGTACTTTAAGTAAAAATAAAAGAGACAAAATATCAATCCCAGTTTTGGATTACTTTAATTAACAAAAAAAATGCATATAGCAGAGGATAGTTTCAATCTGCCTACCTCTGGGTTATGGGCCCAGCATGCTTCCATTGCAGTACTCTGCTGCACATGTAAGTGCAAGAGATCCTGAAGCACTCACTCATCATGGGAAAGTACCAATGTGTTTCTTCGTTGGTTGATGGAAGAAACATCTTACAAAAACTCTCCAGATTATTGACTTTTTAAAGTTTTTCTAGGAAACGTTTTAGATGAATGCTTATTAGCCTTTGTCAGAATGGACTTTTGCAAAGTGTCTCTGTGGCGCAATCGGTTAGTGTGTTTGGCTATTAACCAAAAGGTTGGTGGTTCAATCCCACCCAGGGACGTAATGAAGAACAAATTTGTTAGCATAAAAATAAAGCCAGAAAATGAAGAGCTGTTTAATCACGCAATTTGATTTTTTTGCCAGCATATTTCTTTTTCTCTGCAACCCACTGCTAAATTGTGCTTCCTAGATGTTTTTATAAAATCACTGAATCAAATCTAACTCTGATTACATCAGAGAAGGCCAGGTACCCTACACCATAACAGGGGGTATGAAATTTGACTTGTCTACTTAAAGATCACCAAAATCTGATAACAAGGTCAATTACGTCCCTGGGTGGGATTAAACCACCAACCTTTTGGTTAATAGCCAAACACACTAACCGATTGCACCACAGAGACACTTTGCAAAAGTCCATACTGACAAAGGCTAATAAGCATTCATCTAAAACGTTTCCTAGAAAAACTTTAAAAAGTCAATAATCTGGAGAGTTTTTGTAAGATGTTTCTTCCATCAACCAACGAAGAAACACATTGATACTTTCCCATGATGAGTGAGTGCTTCAGGATCTCTTGAACTTACATGTGCAGCAGAGTACTGCAATGGAAGCATGCTGGGCCCATAACCCAGAGGTAGGCAGATTGAAACTATCCTCTGCTATATGCATTTTTTTTTTGTTAATTAAAGTAATCCAAAACTGGGATTGATATTTTGTCTCTTTTATTTTTACTTAAAGTACAATAACTTTTACCATTTTAATTTGTTTTAATAGTAATTGACAGTATTGTTTTCTTTCAAAAATCCACTTAATTTTCTTTACCCTATTATTAAAATGGTAATTGACAAAAACAAACTACATTGTCACCAGAAGAGCAATACAAAATGTACAAGTGATATATTAAAATCATCTTTCCAGCTTGAATTTCAATGATGCATTGGGGCAACGATTTTGTGAGAAACATCTTCACCCTTAAATAAAGATTTTCTTAATTCCTTACCTGTGTGCTAATTAGATATCACCTTGTTTTCACATTAAACAGACTTCCACATGAGAAAGCAGCAAGGATGCAGTGGCGTTAATGTTTCCTGGTGTCAACCTGTATTATTTCAGTAGACATTGAAATGAGGATACATCTTGCTGCCTTTCCAATGAAGCAAGTTTAATTTAGTAATAGGTGAAAAACCATCCCTACAAAGGTGTTAATCAGAGACTTGGCTTTGTGGACACTTTTCAGAGAACAAATTTGTTAGCATAAAAATAAAGCCAGAAAATAAAGAGCTGTTTAATCACTCAATTGGATTTTTCTGCCAGCATATTTTTTTTCTCTGCAACCCACTGCTAAATTGTGCTTCCTAGCTGTTTTTATAAAATCACTGAATCAAATCTAACTCTGATACATCAGAGAAGGCCAGGTACCCTACACCATAACAGGGGGTTTGAAATTTTGACTTGTCTACTTAAAGATCACCAAAATCTGATAAGGTCAATTAGGTCCCTGGGTGGGATTGAACCACCAACCTTTTGGTTAATAGCCGTACATACTAACTGATTGTGCCACAGAGACACTTTGCAAAAGTCCATACTGACAAAGGCTAATAAGCATTCATCTAAAACGTTTCCTAGAAAAACTTTAAAACAGGGCTGGCCAAACCGGTCCTCGAGATCTTCCAACAGTTCATGTTTTCCAGGCCTCCTGGAGATCTGTAGAATGGTCAGTTAGGAATGAATGCAGCACATCTTAATTAGTAATGACTACACCTGTGCACCAGCTAGGTAGTCTAGAAAATGTGAACTGTTAGTAGATCTCGAGGACTGGTTTGGCCAGCCCTGCTTTAAAAAGTCAATAATCTGGAGAGTTTTTGTAAGATGTTTCTTCCATCAACCAACGAAGAAACACATTGGTACTTTCCCATGATGAGTGAGTGCTTCAGGATCTCTTGAACTTACATGTGCAGCAGAGTACTGCAATGGAAGCATGCTGGGCCCATAACCCAGAGGTAGGCAGATTGAAACTATCCTCTGCTATATGCATTTTTTTTTTTTGTTAATTAAAGTAATCCAAAACTGGGATTGATATTTTGTCTCTTTTATTTTTACTTAAAGTACAATAACTTTTACCATTTTAATTTGTTTTAATAGTATATTGACAGTATTGTTTTCTTTCAAAAATCCACTTCATTTTCTTTACCCTATTATTAAAATGGTAATTGACAAAAACAAACTACATTGTCACCAGAAGAGCAATACAAAATGTACAAGTGATATTTTAAAATCATCTTTCCAGCTTGAATTTCAATGATGCATTGGGGCAACGATTTTGTGAGAAACATCTTCACCCTTAAATAAAGATTTTCTTAATTCCTTACCTGTGTGCTAATTAGATATCACCTTGTTTTCACATTAAACAGACTTCCACATGAGAAAGCAGCAAGGATGCAGTGGCGTTAATGTTTCCTGGTGTCAACCTGTATTATTTCAGTAGACATTGAAATGAGGATGCATCTTGCTGCCTTTCCAATGAAGCAAGTTTAATTTAGTAATAGGTGAAAAACCATCCCTACAAAGGTGTTAATCAGAGACTTGGCTTTGTGGACACTTTTCAGAGAACAAATTTGTTAGCATAAAAATAAAGCCAGAAAATGAAGAGCTGTTTAATCACGCAATTTGATTTTTTTGCCAGCATATTTCTTTTTCTCTGCAACCCACTGCTAAATTGTGCTTCCTAGATGTTTTTATAAAATCACTGAATCAAATCTAACTCTGATTACATCAGAGAAGGCCAGGTACCCTACACCATAACAGGGGGTATGAAATTTGACTTGTCTACTTAAAGATCACCAAAATCTGATAACAAGGTCAATTAGGTCCCTGGGTGGGATTGAACCTCAACGCAACATCAGCAGGGGGCCCTGGCCTCATCACCATCCCAGGTCTTTCTCATGTATGTATCATGTATGTGTGTGTGATATATGTATGAATCATATATGTTTGTGATATATATATATATATATATATATATATATATATTCCATAGACAAAAAACCTTACGGTTTCACATGTCCCATTAAGGCTTCTTAGACATGATCGAAATTTCAGAAGCCTGTTGTAACTCTTCCACTCAAACTCCAAAAAGCAATGAAATTCCGATCATTAAGGCTGACGCCTTAATGGACGTGTTCCTTGCGCAATACAGATATGGTATGCCATCACAGCCTGTGGGTAAGTGCAGATTCAGCACTCTCACAGAGTGAGATTGCTGTCACTCACACAATGGTGGAGCTGCTAATTCACAGATTTGTGTGCTCATTGGAATACACACATGCAGTCTATGCAACTGAAGGTCTGAGCAGTTTTGTGGTGCTCCCATCCCACACAGTGCCCACAACCATCCCATTCAGTCAACACAACAAAGCCACCTTGTTACAACATCCTTCTAACTCCATACATCCATCTCACTTAGTATACACATTTAGCTCCCTCAAACATCTTGGTTAATTGCTAAACTATAATACCCCATCTACGGTCTATGCATCTACACTTACTTCCCCTATACACCCCCATGCTGCCCGGTCTTCCCCAATCCCTACTGCTGTGTTCTCCCATCTGTGCTAGTCTGTACTAACTTATCTGTACCATCTGTCTTTCCCCACCTGTGCATTGTCTGTACCACCGTTTCCTTCTCTCTGTGCTGCTCAGTGTTTCCTTCTTCAACGTCACTCCGCCTCCTCCAGTACATGGCACACTGTCTTCTCTCCCATCTGCACCAGTTTTCTACCCATCCATGCCAGTGTTTTCAACCCATCTGCACCATTTCCCCCATCTGCACCGCTCTGTCTCCCTTCCCATACTTGCTGCTTAATCTACCCCCTATCCACACCACTCTTACCCTATTCATGTAGCTGACATCCTGAAGGTAAATTTAGTGGATCCTGCGCTCTTGGCAGGGGGATAACCGCCACAGCCCACCCCCCAGTGGTCCGGAAACGCCTCCGTTGTGCAGACCATGCCCTGCCAATGGCATTCTAACGCTGTTTGCACGCCCCCCTCCTTCCCCGCAACCACCTCTGCCTATCAATCAGGCAGGGTGATAGCATCTCACTGGGCTCCTGGGGTACGCACGCGCAGTGCGGCCATTGCACGTGCGCACCTCACAAACTAATTCAGACTGCAATCGCTGCTGCTGCTGCGGTCTGAATTACCCCCTGTGTTTCTCTGTCCCCCCCATTAGTGCTGCTTAGTGTTCCCTCTATCCACACACTTCTGTTCCCCCATCCACACCTCTCTCCTCCCTCCAATCAACAACACTCTTACCTCATCTGAGCAGCTTTGTCTTCCGCTCAGACCTTCAGTTGCATAGACTGCATGTGTGTATTCCAATGAGCACACAAATCTGTGAATTAGCAGCTCCACCATTGTGTGAGTGACAGCAATCTCACTCTGTGAGAGTGCTGAATCTGCACTTACCCACAGGCTGTGATGGCATACCATATCTGTATTGCGCAAGGAACACGTCCATTAAGGCGTCAGCCTTAATGATTGGAATTTCATTGCTTTTTGGAGTTTGAGTGGAAGAGTTACAACAGGTTTCTGAAATTTCGATCATGTCTAAGAAGCCTTAATGGGACATGTGAAACCGTAAGGTTTTTTGTCTATAGAATTTCATCGCTTTTTTTAAATTTATTTTTTTTATTCAGAAATGTAAAATTTCACTTAAAGAATAAACATTTGATTTTTTAAATGTTTAATGAAAATGTTCGTATAACATCACTGTTCTGTGCAAAATTATTTTATTAACCAAACCAAATTGTTTAAGGTCCGTACACACTTAACGATTTAATGAGCGACGTCGCTCATTTTATCGTTAAGTGTGTATGCAGCCAGCGACAAACGATGCGCGGCCCCGCGGGTCGGCAACAATCTTCGCTGTCGGTAGGGCATGCAGGAAGGATGTGGACTGTCGTCCACGACCTTCATGCAGGGCTGGCGGGGGCGTGACGTCACTGAGCGATATGAGCGGTCATATCGCTCAGTGTGTACAGTCGGCCGCCGGCCGGCCCGGGAGGGGAAACATTAGACGATGTAGCTCACAGAGCGACATCGTTTAATGTGTACGGGCCTTTAGACTTTGGTCAAAATATTTTGCTGCCTTTGCAGCTGATGCAGGGAGGGGGGTAGGCGGCAGCAGCCTGTAACTGAGGCTGGAGGTAGGCGTGAAATGCATTGCTTGTACGTGTGAGTGCGTGGTGTCAGGTGCTGCGCGTGTATATGTGTGTGTGTGTCAGGTGCTGCCTGTGTATGTGTGTGTCAGCTCCTGTGTGTATGTGTGTGTCAGGTGCTGCGTGTATATATGAGTGTGTCTGATGGTGCGTGTGTATGCGTCAGCTGCCGCACGTGTGTGTGTGTGTGTGTGTCAGGTGTTGCGGGTGTATATGTGTGTGAGTATCAGGTGCTCCGCGTGTGTACAAGTGTATGTCTGGTGCTGTGCATGAATACGTATGTCTGTGTCAGGTGATGCGCGTGTACATGAGTGTGCGTCAGGTGCTGCGCGTGTACATGAGTGTGCATTAGGTGCTGCGCGTGTACATGAGTGTGCGTCAGGTGCTGCGTGTGTACATGAGTGTGCGTCAGGTGCTGCGCGTGTACATGTGTGTGCGTCAGGTGCTGCGCGTGTACATGTGTGTGCCTCAGGTGCTGCACGTGTCTATGTGTGTGTGAGTAAGGCACTGCGTGTGTATGTGTGTGTCTGATGGTGTGCGTGTATATGTATGTGTCAGGTGCTGCGTGTATATGCATGTGTCAGGTGCTGCGTGTATATGCATGTGTCAGGTGCTGCGTGTATATGCATGTGTCAGGTGCTGCATGTTTATTTTATTGTGTCTGATGGTACGTGTGTGTGTCAGGTGCCGCACGTGTATGTGTGTGTGTGTCAGGTGTTGCGCGTGTATGTGTGGGTCAGGTGCTGCATGTTTATTTTATTGTGTCTGATGCTACGTGTGTGTGTGTCAGGTGCCGCACGTGTATGTGTGTGTGTCAGGTGTTGCGCGTGTATGTGTGGGTCAGGTGCTGCATGTTTATTTTATTGTGTCTGATGCTACGTGTGTGTGTGTCAGGTGCCGCACGTGTATGTGTGTGTGTCAGGTGTTGCGCGTGTATGTGTGTGTCAGGTGCCGCGCGTGTATGTGTGTGTCAGGTGCCGTTCCCCTTCTTCCCATCCCAGCTCTCTCTGTAGAATACAGCTCTGCACCCAGAGAGAGGGAAAGACTAGGGGGCTGATCACTGCACTGCTCACTTTTTGGTCATGAGTTCGGCCTCCTGTTTCTTCCAGTGCTGTGTTCCTGCAGCCTAGCCCTCCCTGTTGTGCCTGAGAATCAGCCCTTCCTTCCCCTGACAGAGAGAGAGAGCCCAAGGCAGATACACTCTTCCCGTAGCTGGCCTACCCCCAGTACTTCAGCACTGGCCATGCGGCAGTCAACAAAGGAGACCAGCAGGGGGTTCTGGCAGCATCAACTGTGGCCGCAGCTGGATCGGGGAGGCCTGCAGTGTCTGAGGTGGGCAACACTTCCTCCGCCGCTGTCACCTTCCCCTGCCGGAGAGAAAGCCAGAGACATACCCTTCCCGCAGCTGGGATACCCCTAGTACCTCAGCGCTGGACAGGCAGAAGTCTATGGAGGGGACCGGCAGGGGTTTCGGGCCGCAGCAGTAGCAGCGGCCGCAGTCAGATCAGGGAGGCCTGCAGGGTCAGAACTGGGCAGCACTTCCACCAACACTGTCACCTCTGTGCTGGGCATGTACACCAGTCCGTATGGACGGAGGTGTCCACAACAGGCAGCAGTATAATGAGTCAGACAAACTCATTACACGCTGCCCACTGCTGCGCCGCATGCCCTCGATGGAGGAAGCCTAGATGCGGTCCCCAGCGGCAGCGAGGGAGAAGGGTGATCACATCACCCTTCAACCCGGCACCTCACAATCAGCTGGGGATCTGCAGTAGCTTCATCTCTCTCTTCCTCTCCCTCTCTGACAGCACAGCAGCCCCTCTGGGTCCCATGTAGCTCTGCCCCCCTGCTCACAGTTCACTCGGCCTCTCCTGATTAAAAAGAAAATAAGAGCCTGACCTGCTGCTCAGATGCGAGGAGGGGACGGGCGGTAGGTCCTCTGTGAGTACACTACACAGTCAAAATTAACTCTGACTCCTCACAACAGTGTGGACTGCAGGCGACGTCAGATGCCAATTTGGGTGTGCTTGCCGCACTACCTGCCCATCAAGCCCAACGTGGCATTTTGTATTAGGAACCCTATAACAGCATTCCGACATCCCTCCCTATGACGCTGCCATCCATACACTGCCGCTCTCATACATCCGTACACCGCCACTCTCATACATCCGCACACTGCCGCTCTCACACAACTGTACACTGTTGCTCTCATACATCCATACACTGCCGCTCTCATACATCCGTACAACCCCGCTCTCATACATCCGTACAACCCCGCTCTCATACATCCGTACAACCCCGCACTCTTACAGCCGCACTCTTACAGCCGCACTCTTACAGCCGCACTCTTACAGCCGTACTCTTACAGCCGCACACTGCCGCACTCTTACAGCCGCACACCGCCGCACGCATACAGCCGCACACCATCGCACTCATACAGCCGCACACCGACGCAGTTATACAGCCGTACATTGCCGCTCTCATACATCCGCACACTGCCGCTCTCATACATCCGCACACTGCCGCTCACATCTATACATACATAGCCTCCATACATCTACACATCCAATCCCCGCGCAAGGGAACACTGAAATCACTATCACTTTTCCCCGGGGTGTGACCACAGCCAGCCACTACTCCGGCCACCTTCTTGTGACACCAAAATGCATCTTACCTATCATCAGGGTGGTGCTGCTGCTGGGGGCAGGTTGCTGCCTCAGTCTCCTAGTTGGTGCTGCGATTGGAGGGGGTACTGCTTCCCTGTGCTGCCACTGTCTCCCGGATCATCGTGCCGCTGGCTGAATTGCAGCTTGACGCTACTGCTGCCGGGAGTAACAGCTTCCTGACTGTTGTTGCTGGTGGCTGCCTACTGCTCATTGCCGCCGGAACACTGACCGGCTCGGCAGTGATGCTGGCGGAGGAGTAGTGGCGGTGGGGTGGTGCCTGCTCCCTTCCCTCGAGCATGCCGCAGTGTAAAAAAATAAATAATAGAGAGCATACCAGGGTGAGAGTCTGTATGGATCACAGTGATTACACGGGGCACAGCATAAGGACACCTTGCTGTGAGGGGCTCTGCCCACACAGATTGCTGCACCCTCTCTGATGTCAGCCGCTGCCCTCTCGTTCTCTGGGCGGCCAGTTCCAGTGTGAGGTAGGAGAGGAAGAGAACACACAGGTGTTAGGCGCCGTGGTCCGCGATGTCCTCGCGGCCCGGCGCCTAGCAACTAGGGACGCCGAGTGTGCTAGCCGCCGGCTCCCTAGCAACGCTAGGACGCCGGGCGCGCTGAGCCGCCTGGACCCTAGCAACGGGGACGCCACGGACGGACTGCGCTCCCCTTGCAGGGTCAATCAAGTAAACTACACACACACACTTGTCTTCTGGTCGTGCAGCAAGGCAGCTGCACGGCATTGTGCTAATCAGGCTCTGAACTTCTGATTGAAGGACTCCCTGCTAAATACCTTCTCAGTGCTTCACACAGACGCCGGTAATAGCTTGTCAACCTTCTTGCCCTATGTTCCCTGTCAACGGATGAAGACGCATCATTATCTACCGCAGTCATTTTGGCCCAATAGATATGCAAGAAGTTTAGATTCCCCTTTCTTTGCAGGTAAAGGAAGGAAAAGGAAGAGGTCTGTAGCCTCTTCAAGATCGCAGGACCAGAGATTGTCCTCTGCTTCTGCCAAATCCACTGCATGACACTGGGGCTTTCTTGCAGGAGCCCACACCAGTGGGGGCACGTCTAAAACTCTTCAGTCAGTTCTGGATTCATTCGGACCTGGACTCGTGGGTTTTACAAATAGTGTCCCAAGGGTACAAACTGGGGTTTCAAGACGTTCCCCCTCACCGATTGTTCAAATTGGCCTTAGTCAGCAGGGAGAAGGTTTTTATTCAAGCCTCTTCGTGGTCCCGAAGCCGGACGGCTCAGTCAGACCAATCTTAAATCTGAAATCCCTCAATTTCTTCCTAAAGAAATTCAATTTCAAGATGGAATTTCTCAGGGCAGTGATCTCCAGTCCGGAGGACGGAGATTTCATGGTTTTGGTAGACATAAAGGATGCCTACTTACATGTTCCCATTTAGCCACTGCCTCAAGCTACCTAAGGTTTGCAATTCAGGATTGTCATTACCAATTTCAGACATTGCCGTTTGGTCTGTCCACGGCTCCGAGGATTTTCACCAGGGTGATGGCGGAAATTATGGTTCTCCTTCGCAAGCAAGAAGTCACAATTATCCCGTACTTGGATGATCTCCTGATAAAGGCGAGATCCAGGGACCAGTTGGTGCAAAACATTGCACTCTCCCTGACAGTTCTTCAACAACATGGTTGGCTCCTAAACTTGCCAAAATCGCAGTTGGTCCCAATGACGCGGTTGTTGTTTTTGGGAGTCATACTGTTAGGCGCCGGGGTCCGCTTGATGGTCTGCGCGGCCCGGCGCCTAGCAACTAGAGACGCCGTGCACGTACAGCCGCCGGCTCCCTAGCAACGCTAGACGCCGGGCGCGCTGAGCCGCACGGACCCTAGCAACGGGGACGCCACTGGCGGACCGCGTTCCCCGTTGCTAGGCTTTAGGAAATTAAGATATTCACCTGCTCTCTGGCATTTATTCTAATCAGCCTTTAGCAGCTGATTGGAGGACTCCTTGTTAAATACACTCCCAGGGCTTCTCACAGACGCCGGTAATAGCTTCCTGCATGCTGCCTTTGTTTGCTGAGAGTCTGTTTCCAGTCCTGCTGTATCCGGTCATTCCAGTCCGCAGAAGTCCGGTATTCGGGAGTTATCATCTCATCCCAAGAGGTCGTTTGGTTCCCTGGAGTCCTGACTGATCACCGTTTTATATCCAGTGGTGTTCGTGAGTTGCGGCTCTGCCGTGTGTTGCGGCTCAGCCGCTTTACCTTTTATATTTTGTGTTTGGAGCACTTGCGGAGGGTTCCGCTTCCACAAGTCCTCTCTGGTACTTGGCGGTGCCGGGTAGGAGAATTGGACAAGTGGATATTTTGGTTGTCCTTTTTCCTGGCGGTTTCTCCGCACATATTATAGTTTTGAGTTTGCTTAGCCCCTGGCCTGGTTGTTTAGTTAGAGGGCCTCTTGTTATCACCCTGTCTCAGGTTTCCCTTTGTCTCTCATTAAGACCGGGGGGCATCGAAGTTGGGCAGACATAATCCGCCCTTCAAACGCGGCTGCCAAGGGCTCAAGAAACCATAGTCTCGCAGGGGATTTCTGACAACACGGGTGAGACAACAGAGTTAGGGCGCCAGGGGCTATTTTCCTGTCCTGCTCCCTTCCCCAGCATTCCGTTCCAGTGCTCCAGTCCTTGCCATAAGATCTTCTCTGACCAGAGTGCTGGAATCATAACATTATTACCGGCCATACCAAAACTTAAAATTAAACAGGGTTTAATTTTTTCTCATTCAGTTTTGTGAGAGTTTATCGGCCTCATGAATCCAACAGGTTTAGGGCCAAATCCTGGTCAGCTCTTAGTCAGCCAGATTCTAGAACTTACTCAGATGGTTCAGGATCTTTCTCTTCGGGTGAAGTCGCAGGAAGATCTTTTGCGAGCTTCCCCAAGGGTAGTCCCTGAACCAAAGATGCATTTGCCTGACCGTTTTTCTGGTGATAGAAAAGAGTTTTTTTAATTTTAAAGAATCCTGTAAACTTTATTTTCGTTTAAGACCGACTTCCTCGGGTACTGAATCTCAGCGGGTCGGGTTTATTATTTCTTTGCTCCAGGGGGATCCTCAGACCTGGGCATTTGGTTTAAGAGCAGAGGATCCGGCATTGTTGTCAATTGACGCTTTTTTTGAGTCTTTAGGGCTCTTGTATGATGACCCTGATAGAGAGGCGTCCGCTGAAAGTCAGTTGCGCGCTCTCAGACAGGGTAGAAATCCTGCAGAGGTTTATTGTACGGAGTTTCGCCGTTGGTCGAACGACTGTGGCTGGAATGACCCAGCCCTGCGCAGTCAGTTTCGCCTCGGCTTATCAGAGTCTATAAAAGACAGTCTCCTTCAGTACCCCGCTCCTGAGACTCTCGATAAACTCATGGAGCTTTCTATTAAGATTGATCGTCGTCTCAGAGAGCGGAGGGCTGAAAAAGGAGCACCTGTAAGGTCAAGTCCGTGTGTATATTCCATTCCTGAAGACGTAGAGGAGACCATGCAGATGGGTCTCTTCCGGCTGTCTCCTGAAGAAAGAGCCAGAAGGCAAAATTCTGGTCTTTGTCTGTACTGTGGGGGTAAGGGACATTTTGCTCGTAATTGTCCGAACAAGTCGGGAAACGCTTTGACCAGGTGAATTGTGAGGGGGTTCACCTAGGTCTGCAGCTTATCTCCTCGAATAACTCCCTTTTAGTCCCAGTTAAAGTTTCCTTTGGCAGCCTCAGTTCTTTGGTGTCGGCTTTTGTTGACAGTGGAGCTGCAGGAAACTTTATGGATTTAACTTGGGCTAAGGCCTTAGGCATTCCTCAGTTACCTTTGGGTAGGTGTGTCACCATGCATGGCTTAGATGGGAGTCCGCTGTCTAATGGGATTATTTCTCTCTGTACACCCCCTGTACTACTTACAGTAGGAGCTCTACATTCCGAGAAAATCGAGTTCTTTCTTACACATTGCCCAGCAGTTCCAGTTGTTCTGGGTCACCCTTGGCTGGCCTTTCATAATCCCACCATTGATTGGCGGTCGGGGGAGATTTCACATTGGGGTACTTTTTGTGATAAGGAATGTATCACGTTTCCAGTCAGAGTAGCAGCTATCATTCCAGAACTCATTCCGGTGGAATACCAGGAGTTTGCTGATGTTTTCTCCAAAGGCAATGCGGACATTCTGCCTCCCCATCGGCCTTATGATTGTGCTATTGAGTTAATTCCTGGTGCCGCATTGCCAAAGTGAAGATTATATGCATTATCCGGGCCAGAAACTGCGGCTATGAATGATTATGTAAAGGAGAGCCTTGAGAAAGGATTTATTAGACCATCAAAATCTCCTTTAAGTGCAGGCTTCTTCTTTGTGGAGAAAAAGGATGGCTCGCTTAGACCTTGCATTGATTTTAGAGCCCTGAATAAGATCTCAGTTAAAAACACCTATCCTTTGCCGTTGATTTCTGTACTCTTTGATCAGTTACGTTCTGCTGTGATTTTTTCTAAAATTGACCTTAGAGGAGCGTACAACCTCATCCGAATTAAATCTGGAGATGAGTGGAAAACGGCCTTCAGTACTCAGTCGGGTCACTACGAATACCTGGTGATGCCGTTCGGCCTGTCCAATGCTCCGGCAGTTTTTCAAGACCTCATTAACGATGTGCTCCGTGACTTCCTAGGGAAATTCATGGTCGTTTACTTAGACGACATCCTGATTTTTTCTAAATCAATGGAACAACATGTTACCCAGGTGCGTCTGGTTCTTCAAAAGTTATGTGAGAATCATTTATATGCCAAGCTGGAGAAGTGTGAGTTTCATGTCACGGAAGTATCTTTTTTAGGGTACATAATTTGCCCTCAGGGATTTTCCATGGAACCAAAGAAACTCCAGGCCATCCTTAGTTGGGCGCAACCCACCAATTTAAAAGCAATTAAGCGTTTTTTAGGGTTTGCGAATTATTATAGGAGGTTCATTCATTCTTTTTCTGACCTGGTTGCTCCCATTGTAGCTCTGACAAAGAAAGGAGCGGATCCTACCAACTGGTCGCGTGAAGCTGAGTTGTCCTTCCGGGCCTAGAAACAAGCCTTTGTCTCGGCTCCAGTCCTCAGACATCCTAATCCGGAATTGCCCTTTGTGGTGGAGGTTGATGCCTCGGAGGTTGGAGTGGGGGCTATCCTTTCTCAAAAGGATCCGGAGTCTCTGGAGTTATATCCTTGTGCCTTTATGTCCAGGAAATTCTCCTCCGCTGAATCCAACTATGACGTTGGTAATCGGGAGTTACTGGCGGTAAAATGGGCTTTCGAGGAGTGGAGGCATTGGCTGGAGGGAGCAAAACATACTATTTCGGTATTGACTGACCATAAGAACCTGCAATAGATTGAATCGGCTAAGCGGCTTAATGCCCGGCAGGCACGTTGGGCATTATTTTTTACGCGTTTCAAATTTATAATCACTTTCAGGCCTGGTTCCAAGAATACTAAGGCTGATGCCCTGTCACATAGCTTTCTTCCGGTTCACAATAACAATCCTGTTACCCCCATACTTCCATCTTCGGTCATCTGGGCGGGCCTCACACAAGATTTATTTACCCAGTTAAAACAGCTTCAACACCAAGCTCCTAGAATTACTCCTGCTGGTCGTCTTTACGTCCCTGAGTTTTTGAGAGTTACTGTTTTAACGGAATTCCATGATAACAAAGTTTCAGGGCATCCAGGAGTCTCTAAGACATTGGAGTTAGTCTCTCGCTCAGTATGGTGGCCTGGTCTTTCTAAAGACGTCAAGGAATTTGTTTATTCATGTCAGGTTTGTGCACAGCATAAGGTTCCCCGTTCCTTGCCCATCGGGCAACTTATGCCCTTAAATGTTCCTCTCAGGCCGTGGTCTCATATTTCCATGGATTTTGTGGTTGACCTTCCCCTTTCAGCCGGATTCCGAGTCATATGGGTGGTAGTGGACCGTTTTAGTAAAATGGCTCATTTTATTGCTCTTCCCCGATTGCCTTCTGCCCAAGGGTTGGCAGTTTTGTTTCTCCGCCATGTATTCAGGCTTCATGGGTTACCTACTGATATTGTTTCTGATCGGGGTCCACAATTCATCGCACAATTCTGGAAATGTTTTTGTGCCTCATTGAATATGAAATTGTCGTTAACATCCGGTTACCACCCACAATCCAACGGGCAAACCGAACGAGTTAACCAATCATTGAAACAATATTTGCGCTTGTATTCAGCCAAACTCCAGAATGATTGGTCCGAGTTTCTTCCGTTGGCTGAATTTGCTTACAATAATTCTTGTCATTCCTCCACTAAAGAGTCTCCATTCTTTTCAGTTTTTGGTTTTCACCCCAGAGCTAATTCTTTTTTTCATCATTCCTCAGTCTCCTCGCTTACCTTAACCTCCCATCTCAGAGCCATTTGGAAAAAGGTGCACCTTGCTCTCAGAAAAGCGGCCTTTCGAGAGAAGAAATTTTCTGACAGGCTCCGACGTCCTTGCACTTTTAAGGTGGGAGATAGGGTGTGGTTGTCGACTCGCAACATCAGGCTTCGACAATCCTCAGCTAGACTGGGACCCAAATTTATTGGGCCATTTCTTATTATTAAAAGAGTCAACCCAGTTGCCTTTCGGTTACGTTTACCAAAGGTGGGCAGGGAGGGAGGTCAGTGTGATGTGGATGGGGGTGTGGGGAGGTGACAGGGAAGGGAGAGAGGGAGCAGGGCTGAGTTGTGGGGTAGCAGGACCATGGGGCAGAGGTGAATGAAAGTGGGGTAACAGGAAAGGTGGGGGAAGGAAACAGAGGGATGGAGGGGAGACAGAGGAGGGGAGAGAGGAGGAGGTGGAGGAGACTAGTGGGGAAGGATAAAGATACATTATTAGGTAGACACTGAGTGATGTGGGGAGTATAAGAAAACCTTGACATAGTGTTAAGTAGGTAAATAGGTTGAAGTAGTGGAAGTAGGAGAGGAGACTGTAAGGCAATCCGAGCAGAAGAATTGCAGAAATGCAGGTGAGAAAAGCAGTGTAGGCTCAAGGGGTGTAGATTTAGTATGAAATGAGTCAAAAGCGTAGATAAAGTGGGTGCAGAAATGTATTTGGAGTGTAAGAAATGAAAGGATTGTGAGAGGTTTAAGAAGCAATGGTAATTATGTTAGATGTTTTAAGTGTTTGCAGGCAAAATTGCATTGGTGCAGCTGTGCTTAAAAAACAAAATTACAATAATACAGATACAGGCATTTGTAGGTGAAATGGATGGTTTATGAAATGTCCAAGTAAGGTAGTTCTGTGCTATGTAATCAGATGCAACAATCAGGAGGTGAGTGATCTGAGGAGTAAGTGACTCACATTTGTTATTAGTTCTTCAGTTTTCTTTGTTTTGTTAGATTGGTGTGCTTCTGTTTTCCTTCTTTTTCACTTCGATTGAACGCTGATTGAACACTGCTGTTATGTGTCAATTTTATCACGCTTTGATAAAAATGCACGCTTAGATCAATAAATGCACAGCCAAATGGCTTTGCACAGCCTACACCATTGGACTTAAGTAGAAGACTATTACAAGTGAAACCAATAATTGAAATCTGTAACCACACCCCACCCCCTCAAATGCCAGGCAATAAATTACCTTAAAAACAACAACCAGGCATTCCACAAAGATTAAACTGGGTCTATATCATTCAAAACTTTAAAAAAGTACTTCAAAATCACATACTATGCAATAATGTTTCAATTTGCATTACCCAGCAGAATTAGCTTTGCATATATAGATATAGTGCAGCAGAATATATTGGTGGTTGTAGTCAATTGTAATTACCTGGAGGTGACAAGAAGAGAAGAAACGTCAATTCACAATCGATATCAGCTGAAGATAAATTAATGCTGATTGAACACTGCTGTTATGTGTCAATTTTATCACGCTTTGATAAAAATGCATGCTTAGATCAATAAATGCACAGCCTACACCATTGGACTTAAGTAGAAGACTATTACAAGTGAAACCAATAATTGAAATCTGTAACCACACCCCACCCCCTCAAATGCCAGGCAATAAATTACCATAAAAACAACAACCAGGCATTCCACAAATATTAAACTGGGTCTATATCATTCAAAACTTTAAAAAAGTACTTCAAAATCACATACTATGCAATAATGTTTCAATTTGCATTACCCAGCAGAATTAGCTTTGCATATATAGATATAGTGCAGCAGAATATATTGGTGGTTGTAGTCAATTGTAATTACCTGTAGGTGACAAGAAGAGAAGAAACGTCAATTCACAATCGATATCAGCTGAAGATAAATTAACGCTGATTGAACGCTGCTGTTATGTGTCAATTTTATCACGCTTTGATAAAAATGCACGCTTAGATCAATAAATGCACAGCCAAACGGCTTTGCACAGCCTACACCATTGGACTTAAGTAGAAGACTATTACAAGTGAAACCAATAATTGAAATCTGTAACCACACCCCACCCCCTCAAATGCCAGGCAATAAATTACCTTAAAAACAACAACCAGGCATTCCACAAAGATTAAACTGGGTCTATATCATTCAAAACTTTAAAAAAGTACTTCAAAATCACATACTATGCAATAATGTTTCAATTTGTATTACCCAGCAGAATTAGCTTTGCATATATAGATATAGTGCAGCAGAATATATTGGTGGTTGTAGTCAATTGTAATTAACTGTAGGTGACAAGAAGAGAAGAAACGTCAATTCACAATCGATATCAGCTGAAGATAAATTAACGCTGATTGAACGCTGCTGTTATGTGTCAATTTTATCACGCTTTGATAAAAATGCACGCTTGGATCAATAAATGCACAGCCAAACGGCTTTGCACAGCCTACACCATTGGACTTAAGTAGAAGACTATTACAAGTAAAACCAATAATTGAAATCTGTAACCAAACCCCCCCCCACCTCAAATGCCAGGCAATAAATTACCTTAAAAACAACAACCAGGCATTCCACAAAGATTAAACTGGGTCTTTATCATTCAAAACTTTAAAAAAGTACTTAAAAATCACATACTATGCAATAATGTTTCAATTTGCATTACCCAGCAGAATTAGCTTTGCATATATAGATATAGTGCAGCAGAATATATTGGTGGTTGTAGTCAATTGTAATTACTCAGCAGAATTAGCTTTGCATATATAGATAGAGTGCAGCAGAATATATTGGTGGTTGTAGTCAATTGTAATTACCCAGCAGAATTAGCTTTGCAAATATAGATATAGTGCAGCAGAATATATTGGTGGTTGTAGTCAATTGTAATTACCCAGCAGAATTAGATCTTCATATATATAGTGCAGCAGAATATATTGGTGGTTGAAGTAAATTGTAATTACCCAGCAGCAGCTCTACTGCACTCAACATCACCAGTGCTCACAATATATATAATGCTATATACTATGCCATAGTGGTGCTTACTATATAACACCTCCTACTGCGTTCCCCCTGGCAATGAGCATGACACCCAGAGAGTGAAACCCCTGGCAATGAGCATGACACCCAGCACGTGAAACTCTTGGCGTTGAGCAGTTTTTGTAAAAGTAATTAGAAGCTTTACTGTAGGGCATAGTGTATCACAGATATTGTGGTGTGTGACATAATATGTTCCAAAGGGCATTAATGTGTGGGGCTTAACATGGTGGAAATTACTGTACTTTTTTCCCTGTGGTGGCCGAGGTCTGTTGGTGCAGGGTCAAGAACTAGGGTGTAAGGTAGTCTTTGCCTGCAAGGCTACGCTCATTTTATGGAGACCATACCCATACATTTAAGTGTGGCATATACCTGCGCTTGCTCGCGGGGTGAGAACATCTCCCTAATTGAATTCAGCGATATGAATAGAGGTTGTGCAGCAGCCACAGAAAGGGTTAATCTCTGCAGCTTGTCACTAAATTACATTGTTGCAATTTTAGCTGGGAGCTGCAATAATTACTCTAATACATAACACAGCCAACACTTCTATATTCACACAATATACTGCATGGTGAATATAGAAGTGGTGCTTGCTAAACAGCACCTCCTACTGCATTCCACATCACCGCTGGTCACACTCATATCAGGCCCATAATGCTGTATACTATGCCATAGTGGTGCTTACTATATAACACCAGGTGCTGTGCAGTGGTCAAAACACACTAACTGGTCCCATGCTGTTGTTGAACTAAAGGCCTATACACACGATGAGATTCGGTCTATGCTAATAGGTTTAAAAAGGTTACATAAAAGCTACTTTATGTATTTATTCATTAAAGTTTTTAAGTTGTATTTTACAACCATACAATGATATGATATATAATGTATCGTATAATCATTACATAATGTTGATGGCATTGAATTGTCTCTGCCTTGACTAGTGGCAGCAGCTTCAGCACTAGGTGGAAGTGGATCTTGATCTTTCCCTATTTTACCCTCCACCTTTTTGTTCTCCATTTTTTAATGTGTGGAATTATATGCCAGTAATATATCTGGAATTAGACGGTGGTAATGTCTGGAATTAGATACCACTAGATAGATACCAGATATCACTGTGACTGGAATGATGACATATGCACAGTGACAGGACACTACCACAGCACCCTACAGCAGCCATATGCGGCACAAGACACTGGAGTATTAGTAATGTACTGTAGTATACTGAGCACCACAAGACAATGAGCAGTGATACGGAGCACTGATGAGATTACTAGAACTGACACTGAGCAGCCAGATGCAGCACTGGACTATTAGTAATGTTCTGTAGTATACTGAGCACCACAATGCAGCACAAGACAATGAGCAGTGATACTGAGCACTGATGAGGATACTAGAACTGACACTGAGCAGCAAGATGCAGCACTGGACTATTAGTAATGTACTCTAGTATACTGAGCACCACATTGCAGCACAAGACAATGAGCAGTGATACTGAGCACTGATGAGGATACTACTGAGAACTGACACTGAGCAGGAGAGACACACTACAATTTCATCTTGCGCCTCTTTTTTTATTTATCTTTGCATCATGTGCTGTTTGGGGCTATTTTTTTAAGTGCCATCCTGTCTGACACTGCAGTGCCACTCCTAGATGGGCCAGGTGTTTGTGCTGCCCACTTGGGTCGCTTAGCTTAGTCATCCAGGGACCTTGGTGCAAATTTTAGGACTAAAAATAATATTGGGAGGTGTGAGGTGTTCAGAATAGACTGGAAAGGAGTAGAAATTATGGTTATTGAGCTTAATACTATAGGATCAAAATTACCCCCAAATTCTATGATTTTAGCTGTTTGAGGTTTTAAAAAAAAATCACCCGAATACAAAACCCGAAAGGGTGGTTTTGCCAAAACGCGTCCGTATCCAAAACACAACTGCGGATCCGAAACCAAAACCAAAACATGAAACACGAAAAATGCCCGCTGCACATCTCTAGTTAGGGGAGAAGCATGTAGCCTTGTAGACTATGCACAGCTATATCTAGAAAAATATACGATCTAATCTTTAACCAACCAATGCAAGAAAGTATTTAATGTGAAAATACGAAACACTAGACTAATTGGAGGTGCGCCCTAAAGCAAATTACAATGTTAGGATTAGGGGGTTCGGAAAGACCTCTAGTGTAAACACTACTATATACATTTTAAGATAGGAAGGTACAAATTACATATTCACATTGCATCTATGGGCTGGATTCAAATGTCCCTTTCCTCCCTCAATCGTGCCCGTCAGCAGCTATTCTAATGTTGCTGCCAACGGGTGCGACATGTTTATTTCAGCTAGCTACCCCCAGGGGAAACAAGCTGAAATGTGTGCAAAGAGACCCATTTGGGCAACCAAACGGTGTCTTTTCATGATCGCGCCCATTACTTTATTCAGGTTTAGGTGCTTTGTGCACCTAAACCAGAGTGTAATGGGCGCAATAATTGAGGGCATTTGAATTTCCCTTATATGTGTGTGTGTGTGATATACACACAGACACACATACTGTATTTCTTTATATAATGGACACCTCAGTTTCTATTCATTCATGTCCTGCCCCCTACTCTGTCAGACCCCTTCCCCTCTACTTTTCTGACCCCAAACGCCACTCATTCTTGTTGAGTGCTGGTGGGCCCATTCAGAATTTTGCTATGGGGCCCACAAAGGTCTAGTTACGCCACTGGGCAGGGTTGTAGAGGAGGCGGTGCAAGGCATCCTGGGAACAGTCAAAGCTTTAGCCTGTTGGTGCCTTGGATCAAGATCCAACTCTACACCCCGATGTTAGTGTAGTGCCTTTTGGGGTTAAGGTTTTACAGAAAGTTACAGGTTTTTTTAATTTAGTAAAATATGCCCCATTTTAAAGATAGGGCATTTACATTTGTTGCACCTGTGCAGTACATAGCAGCCTGCAGGGCATGTACAGTGGCTTCATTTGGGTGCACATACATTGCCGGCTCCTGGTCGCAAACTGAAATTATTGTGTGTAAGTGGAATTAGCGGTGTTTATGTCATACAGGGGGTGGGGGAGGTTTGTGATTGGTGGGGGGCACGCTGTGTGATTATTATCCTGCATCTATACATACATGCGCTAACACCTGGACATACACTGATGTACCCACACCTAATATCCATACATACACGCCCTGACACCTGGACATACACCAACATTCCCACACCTGCATCTATACATACACATGCTGACACCTGGACATACACCAACATACAAGCACCTGCATCTATATATACACGCGCTGACAAATGGACATACACCGACGTACCCACACTTGCATCTATACATACATGCACTGACATCTGGACATACAAGCACCTGCATCTATACATACACGCGCTGACACCTGAACCTACACTGACGTTCCCACACCTGCATCTATACATACACATTCTGACACCTGGACATACACAGACGTACCCACACCTGCATCTATACATACACGCGTTGACACCTGGACGTACACTGACGTACACACACCTACATCTATATATGCATGGATGCAAATGTGGGTACGTCTGTATACGTCCAGGTGTTAGCATGTGTATGTATAGATGTTAGGTGTGGGTACATCAGTGTATGTCCAGGTGTCAGCACATGTATGTATAGATTCACATGTGGGTAAGCCGGTGTACGTCCACGTGTCAGCATGTGTAGGTATAGATGCAGGTGTGGGTACGTTGGTGTACGTTTAGGGGTCAGCGTGTTTATCTATAGATGTTGGTGTGTGTATGTCAGTGTACGTACAGATATAGGTGTGTGTATGTATGTATGTATGTATGTATGTATGTATGTATATGTATAGAGGAAGGTGTGATACATACATATAACACATACATGATAGATACATACATATATCACACACACGATAGATAGATAGATAGATAGATAGATACATACATATATATTTATATATATATATCACAAACATATATGATTCATACATATATCACACACACATACATGATACATACATGAGAAAGACCTGGGATGGTGATGAGGCCAGGGCCCCCTGCTGATGTTGCGTTGAGGAAGGCAGTGTTCCAGGGCGGATGCCAGTCGGGGAGAGCGCCGCGCAGCCCGGGAAAAATACTGCTGAGGAGCTACATCTGGAAGAGCCCCTGGGAGGGAGAGTGCCACATGCCCCATCCTGCGTGGCAGACTCTGCAGGCCTGCACATGGGAAGGGAGGTCTCTGGCCACACATACTCACCCTTCTGCTGAAGCCCCGCTGCTGTCCCCATCAGCGCTCTCCAGCGGGGAGCGGGGCCAGGATGAACCTCAACCTGTGAGAACTATCTTCATGATCAAGAGATCTCATATGCAAGATAAGTATGTGTTGGGATAGGGCTGGGGAGGGCGGCTGCTCGGGCACACCCCCGTCAAGTTAAGGAGATTTAACTGAGGAAGCACAAGGGAACTCTCGTCTGGGGACAACAACTGCAGGGAGACCACATCTTTTCAGATGAACATGGGAGGGCGGAAGGCTGCCTAATACTGAAGCACCCTCAGACATTAAACCATATGCAACAACTATTGCAAGCATTCCTGGGGGAAGGTCTGCAGCAGACGGATTTGCATACGGTGATGTCATCCAAGCAGTGGGCCAAAGTTGGCTGGAACCCTCATCTGTATATGAAAAGAGAAAAGGGGCATGCAGGGCATGGCGGCCTTTTGCGGCGCTTGTATAACCCCAAGTTTGCATTAAACACCCCCACCCTCCTTCGGTGTGGGGCTCATGTTGGCCATGCCCAAGCCCCTGAAGCATTCAAGCTGATTTCTTGCAGCAGCTGGGCACTGTAACAGCTTCAGAGCTGCTCTACAAGACAAGTAAAAGGGTGTGGGCCCTGCAGCACCACCTGTAGTTTGCATACACACATATATAGGACAGCATCTCTTATATGCCCCAGGGTCAATAAAATAGTATCCTTGTCTAGGCTATCCATCCCCTCAGATAAGGTATTTGTCCATGCCGCTACAGCACTACACACCCAGGCCGACGCAATTGCCGGTCTGAGTAAGGTACCTGAATGTGTATAAATGGACTTCAGGGTAATCTCCTGTTTGCGGTCAGCACACTCTTTGAAGGTAGCCGTATCCTGGGACGGGAGGGCTACCTTCTTGGATAAGCGTGTTAATGCTTTGTCCACCCTAGGGGAGCATTCCCATCGTAACCTATCCGTTGATGGGAAAGGATACGCCATAAGAATCCTTTTGGAAATCTGCAGTCTTTTATCTGGAGATTCCCAAGCTTTTTCACATAACTCGTTCAGCTCGTGTGAGGGGGGAAAGGTTACCTCAGGCTTCTTTCCCTTGTACATATGTACCCTCTTGTCAGCGACAGGGGGTTCCTCTGTGATGTGCAAAACATCTTTTATTGCCATAATCATAAATCGAATGGATTTTGCCAATTTTGGCTGTAACTTTGCATCATCGTAATCGACACTGGAGTCAGAATCCGTGTCGGTATCTGTGTCAACAATCTGGGATAGTGGGCGCTTATGAGACCCTGACAGTCCCTGCAACATAGGATCAGGCATGGGTTGAAACCCTGACTGTCCCAAAGCTTCTGCCTTGTCTAATCTTTTGTGCAATGAGTTTACACTAGCATTTAAAACATTCCACATATCCATCCAATCAGCTGTCGGCGGAGACACCACATTCATTTGCTCCCGCTCCTCTCTAATATAGCCTTCTTCCTCAGACATGTCGACACACGTGTACCGACACACTACACACACAGGGAATGCTTTTTCTGAAGACAGTTTCCCCACAAGGCCCTTTGGAGAGACAGAGAGAGAGTATGCCAGCACACCCCCCAGCGCTATATAACCCAGGAATAAAACAGTAACTTAATGTTTGCCCAGTAGTGCTGCTGTATGTAATTTGCGAATTATGTGCCCCCCCCACCCCTCTTTTCAACCCTCTTGTCTAACGTGGTATAAGCAGGGTAGAGTCCGGGGAGCTTCCTCTCAGCGGTGCTGTGGAGAAAAAATGGCGCTGGTGAGTGCTGAGGGAGAAGCCCCGCCCCCTCGGAGGCGGGCTTCTGTCCCGCTTAAACTGTAAAATTGGTGGGGGCTTATACATATATAAAGTGCCCAGCTGTATATATGTTATATTTTTGCGAAAGAGGTTTATATTGCTGCCCAGGGCGCCCCCCCTGCGCCCTGCACCCTTACAGTGACCGGAGTATGTGAGGTGTATGGGAGCAAAGGCGCACAGCTGCAGTGCTATGCGTTACCTCAGTGAAGATCATGAAGTCTTCTGCCGCCTCTGAAGTCTTCTTTTCTTCTCATACTCACCCGGCTTCTATCTTCCGGCTTTGCGAGGGGGACGGCGGCGCGGCTCTGGGACGGACGGCGAGGGTGAGATCCTGCGTACCAATCCCACTGGAGCTAATGGTGTCCAGTAGCCTAAGAATCAGGACCTTGCAACTCAGAGAGTAGGGCTGCTTCTCTCCCCTCAGTCCCTCGATGAGGGAGTCTGTTGCCAGCAGTGCTCCCTGAAAATTAAAAACCTAACAAAATACTTTCTGTCAGAAAGCTCAGGAGAGCTCCTGAAAAGCACCCAGTCTCCACTGGGTACAGTATCAAACTGAGTTCTGGAGGAGGGGCATAGAGGGAGGAGCCAGTGCACACCCAGAACTAAAGTCTTTCTTAAAGTGCCCATGTCTCCTGCGGAGCCCGTCTATCCCCATGGTCCTTACGGAGTCCACAGCATCCTCTAGGACGTTAGAGAAAATAGGATTTTAATACCTACCGGTAAATCCTTTTCTCTTAGTCCGTAGAGGATGCTGGGCACCCGTCCCAGTGCGTACTGTGTCTGCAGTTATTAAATGGCCCTTAACTCCAGAACATTTATGTGGAGATGAAAACATCCAAGGAAGACTTGACCATCTTCCTTGGATGTTTTCCCCCTGTGTGACTGCTCTCCAGCCTCGGAGGGTTGCATCCGTGGTCCCTAGGATCCCGTCCTGGATCCCGAACCATCGCCCCTCTAGGTGGTGAGAACTGTGCTGCCACCAATGGAGTGAGATTCTGGTCTTGGAAGACAGGATTATCCTCCGGTGCATGTGTAGGTGGGATCCGGACCACTTGTCCAACAGGTCCCACTGGAACACTCTGGCATGGAACCTGCCAAACTGAATGGCCTCGTAGGCCGCAACCATCTTCCCCAGCAACTGAATGCATTGATGGATTAACACTCTTGCTGGTTTCAGAATTTGTTTGACCAGACTCTGGATCTCCAGAGCCTTTCCACTAGAAGAAAACCTCTTCTGTGTCCAGTATCACTCCCAAAAACAACAACCGCGTCATTGGGACCAACTGCGATTTTGGCAAGTTTAGGAGCCAACCATGTTGTTGAAGAACTGTCAGGGAGAGTAGATGTTTTGCACCAACTGGTCCCTGGATCTCGCCTTTATCAGGAGATCATCCAAGTACGGGATAATTGTGACTCCTTGCTTGCGAAGGAGAACCATCATTTCCGCCATCACCCTGGTGAAAATCCTCGGAGCCGTGGACAGACCAAACGGCAACGTCTGAAATTGGTAATGACAATCCTGAATTGCAAACCTCAGGTAGCTTGATGCAGTGGCTAAATGGGAACATATAAGTAGGCATCCTTTATGTCTACCAAAACCATGAAATCTCCTTTATCCCCCGGACTGGAGATCACTACCCTGAGAGATTCCATCTTGAAATTGAATTTCTTTAGGTAGAAATTAAGGGATTTCAGATTTAAGATTGGTCTGACTGAGCCGTCCGGCTTCGGGACCACGAAGAGGCTTGAATAAAAACCTTCTCCCTGCTGACTAAGGCTGATTTGAACAATCGGTGAGGGGGAACGTCTTGAAACCCCAGTTTGTACCCTTGGGACACTATTTGTAAAACCCACGAGTCCAGGTCCGAATGAATCCAGAACTGACTGAAGAGTTTTAGACGTGCCCCCCACTGGTGCGGGCTCCTGCAAGAGAGCCCCAGCGTCATGCAGTGGATTTGGCAGAAGCAGAGGACGATCTCTGCTCCTGCGATCTTGAAGAGGCTACAGACCTCTTCCCTCTTTTCCTTCCTCTACCTGCAAAGAAAGGGGAATCTTAACTTCTTGCATATCTATTGGGCCGAAATGACTGCGTCAGATAATGATGCGTCTTCATCCGTTGAGAGGGAACATAGGGCAAGAAGGATGACTTACCTGCGGGAGCTGCCGAGATCAAATTAACTAGGCCGTCGCCAAACAAGGCTTCACCTTCATAGGGAAGAGACTCCCTTTCTTCTTGGAGTCAGCATCAGCATTCCCTTGGTGAATCCACAATGCCCTCCTATCCGAGACTGCCATGAAATTGGCCCGTGAGCACTTGTGCCCGGTGTAGGATTTTTAAATATGTGTAGTTTACTGTATGCAAGGGTTTAAAACCTTTTAGGAACTGAGCTCTAAGGTGTATTACATGTAGTTTAAAAAAAACAAAAAAGGTTTATTTTATGGCAGCAGTTTCCAAACTGGGGTTCTTGCACTGGTAGCATAGTTTGGTGGTCCAGGACCAATTAAAATTATTTATACTTTATTAAATTGGCAAAACCATTCCCTCACAACATAACTGAACCTGAGGATGACATGCTATAAACACAATTTACTTAATTTTATATTTTTTTCTGAATTTCTCAATAAAAAAAACTTTGGCCTAGGGGTGCCGTGAAACAAATTTTGATACTCTAGGGCAGGGGTGTCAAACCCATGGGCCGCATGCCGCCCCCAATGCATCCTTTTGTGGCCCACAGGCCGGGGTCCGACAGGGGTCCGACAGGGGTCCTTTTGTGGCCCGATCACCTTGCTTAGAGCGAGGGCAGGAGAGTGCAGCCAGAGTCTTTGCTTTCTATGTGCGGCACCATCTTCCCTAAGAGATCACCGGGAAGATAGTGCCCCTTCCACTGGCTACAGCACAGGTATACTGGGGTGGGGTAGCAAACTGGGGGCCCCAATGGGCCCCTCCAGCAGTCCCTCTACCAAAACACGTCTTTTGGTGGTTTTGCGGTGTTGTTATAACTACATGGTGACGATACTGTAGCACAGAGATTTTCAACCATTTACAACTCACGTCACACAGAACAAGATTTAAATATTGACAAGGCACACTGAAATATAATGGTGATGCATGGTGCAGTATCGTGTCCTAGGATGTCATGTCGCAGCTTCTCCATAGGTAACGCCTGAACAGGCCCGGTGACAGGGGGGACAAAGGGGACACTTGTTCAGGGCTCCAAGTATTAAGAACAGAAATAATGGGGCCACAGTGCCAATATTGCTTTTTAAAGTGTATCCACCAACTGCTCAATTTAAGCAGGAAAACAATTAACAGGCCAACTAAACCCTCCCCCCTCCTTTTACCCCATCACTTTGTCCAGTCCCTGTGGTCCATACTGTATTGCCATTATTATGCATGTTGCTGTGCTGGCCCTTTTCTGAATGTCCCTGCCACCGCCACCGAAGAGCTGGATAGCCCAGTATGTGCATGCGCATGCTCATCGTACGGGTACAAAGTCCATTGTGGTTTTGCACTAGTTCTAGCGATTATTCCAATCACAGAACAGGCCACAAGGAGATTGACAGAAAGAGGGCGTTTCTGGGTGTCAACTGACCGTTTTCAGGGAGTGCTTGGAAAAATGCAGGCGTGGCATAAGAAATGCAGACGTGGCTGGGCATTCGCTGGATGGGTGTGTGACATCAAAAGCCGTCCCTCGGTTGTTAGAATCAACGCACACGAAGTGTAACTACAGTGCTGGTCTTATTTTGAAACGATTTTGCAGGCGCTCTGCTGCTCAAGTGTTCGCACTTCTCCAAAGTGAATATACACTCTCCAGTGGGCAGCGACAATGCGTTTGCATGGCTGCTAAAAACTGCTAGCGAGCAATCAACTCAGAATGACCCCCATAGTGTATTGCAAGAAAATATCTGTAAATCCAATGGTACCGTAAGTGCGGTATATACTCGCACTTCTTTGCGGGGTGAGAACATCTCCCCTAAGTGAAGTCAGCCCTATGAATAGAGTTTGTGTGATCCCTGTGCAGCAGTCACAGAAAGGGTTCATCTCTGCAGTTTGTCACTCAAATTACATTGCTGCATTTTTTCTAGAAGTGGATCTGAGAGCTGTTACCCGCAGACCAGCTACAATAATTATCCTGGGTACTCACTAGACCAGTGGTTCTCAAACTGCACCCTGGGGTGCCTCAGGACACTTGCAGGGGTGCCTTGGATTGGTGGTCCAGGACCAATTCAAAATATTTATAGTTAGTGTTATAGGCAAAACCAGTGCTGTTGGCTGGCAATCATAACATATGTGCACAAGCAGAAGCAAATCCTGTCCCCTACCAAAGGGCCAGTGCTAGGGTGTTTGGCGCCTCCCTGCAAACTATTAATTTGGGCCCTCTCTCCAATACTTAATAAAGGGACAGTGCGCTCCTTAAAAAAAGAAGGTGTGGTATCACAAGGAAGGGGCATGGCCACACAATAGCACCCCAAATCAAAATACGCCACACAGTAGCACTATCTTATTGTCATTACACCGCATGTAATAATAATAATAATAATAATAATAATAATAATAATACCCACAGTCGCAGTGCCCTTTATACACATAACCACCATATCAGTGCAGCTTACACACATAATGCCAACAGTAGCAGTGCCCCTTCTACACATGCCCACGGTGGCAATCCTTTACATGGCAAATATCAACCTGGTTTTGCCATGTAAAGGATTGCCACTTTAAAAAACAAACAATAAAAAAAAAAAAAAACAACAGGAAAAAACACAAAATCTCTCACTTTCTGATTCTCACACCCTATTACATTCCTCCCTATATATTTAAATGTTTCTATTACTGTATGTTCCCTCTTCCCTTCTCCAAACTATACACATAATCTTTTAGTATTTCCAGGTAAGTTTTGTGATGTAGGCCATGCACAATTTTAGTTGCCCTAATGTATTTACAGCCTTCTGGAGATATGGCTTCTGGAACTGAACACAGGATTCTAAATGTGGCTGTACCAAGGACCTATACAGTGGCATTACAGGTTGAGTATCCCTTATCCAAAATGCTTGGGACCAGAGGAATTTTGGATATCGGATTTTTCTGTATTTTGGAATAATTGCATACCATAACGAGATATCATGGTGATGGGACCTAAATCTAAGCACATAATGCATTTATGTTTCATATACACCTTATACACACAGCCTGAAGGTCATTTTAGCCAATATTTTTTATAACTTTGTGCATTAAACAAAGTGTGTGTACATTCACAGAATTCATTCATGTGTCATATACACCTTATACACACAGTCTGAAGTTCATTTAATACAATATTTTTAATAACTTTGAGTATTAAACAAAGTTTGTGTACACTGAGCCATCAAAAAACAAAGGTTTCACTATCTCAGTCTCACTCAAAAAAGTCCGTATTTCGGAATATTCCGTATTTCGGAATATTTGCATATGGGATACTCAACCTGTATTACTTTTTTCTGCTACTGGTTCTTTAACCTATGCAAACAAGCATCTGACTTGCCTTTCCTATTGCTTTGTTACATTGCTCACCTGAAATAGTAATACTTAGATAGCTTTCCTCTTGCCATTATAATGCCCTTAATATTATAGTTAGCCTTTGCATTTTTGAGACGTGTATGATTTTGCATTTTTTGGCATTAAATGTTGCCATGTTCTTGACCATTCCTCTAGTCCAGGGGCAGAACTGCCAGAGACAACGGAGTCAGTTGCCGCCGGGCTCCAGCCCTAAAGGGGCTTCCTCCATTGCCCCCCGGCTGTTACGTGCCCTTCCTACTAAATAGACAAAGGCGCTACCAGCAGTGTCTCGCAGTTTGTACATTCCATGCCGTAACACCCTTCTTTCCACCTTTTTCAAGACCCAGCCCAGCAGCCTCGCCGCTACCACCACCGCTAGCTGCAGCACTGCCAGCGGTGGGGTGCCCCTGCTTCTTCTCACACCACAGATAGCTGGGCAGCACTGCAACTGCCTGCCTGATTGCTCCGCCCCCTTCCGGCTCCCAAGCACCTCTGCTGCCCAGTGATCCAGGAGCCTGCTGCTAGGAAGAAGTGGCCGAGCTTCAGCAAGCGAGTCTGGACACTGGCGGAGGAAGCCATGATAACCAGATAATGGGGAGTGGAGAGCCAGTTCCAAGGTAATACTTTATACAGCTGGTTGAGATCCTGGTCGGTGGATATGGATTCCAAGAAAACCCTGGAGGTGCTTCCTTTCAAGGGAGACACTCTCTTTGGAGAAGACCTCAATAAGATTGTAGCTGATCTGGCTACTGCTAAAACAGCTTGCCTACCTCGTATGACTCCTACCACGCAGAAGGCTAAAAGTACTTTCCCTTAGCCCTTTCATCCCTCAGGTAAAGCGTACCCAAGGTCAGGCATACCCAAAGCAAGCTCATGCTTCCAGACCTGCCAAGCCCAGACTGAAGCAAGCCTGGGCTGCCCATCAGCCTGCTTCCAAAACGGACAAGCCTGCCGCATGACGGTGCAGGCCTCCCTCTGGGGGATCCCAGGGTGGGGGGCCCGACTTTTAGGTTTGGCATAGAAAGGTATAATTCTAAGCTAGAGAATTCTGTTTGGAGCTCACCTTGTACTTTGTGAAGAAATAATCAGCATTGTGGCTGAGCAGATACATGTAGTGTGTGGCTGCAAACTGCATGGATCTGCTGCGTTGTAATGCTGATACTTTTTTTTTTTGCAAAGTACCAATAGCTTCATATAATGTTCACAATTTTTATGCAGGATCAAATAGCTCAATAGGTAGGGTGTTTGATTAGAATTCAACAGGTTATAGGTTTGAATCCTGGGTATGGTAGTTTGAGATGTGTTATTTAATAAAGTATGTTGTTCTGACTGCTGGGATATTATACTAAATAAATGGAGTTGATCAATTTTTTTTTAATTTTTTTTTTAAACTAGGGACAATTTCCAGATAATTTTCTTTATAACTGAGATTGCCCCCTGGAACTTCACATCAGTTGACAACTATGCATGAGTGGGCAGTGCTTGCTCTGGATCTGCCCACCCATTTATGTGCCGTCATAAAAGAAAGCACAACTGACAGTTATCCTGGGCGTACACTACACAATTATCTGTCAGGCTATCTATCCAGTCTGGATGGATGGAATGAAAATCTGGTAATGTATAGTAGCAAATGTCAATTAACCATTTGCTCCCAAACACTAGAAAAGTGGTCAAAAATGGTCATTACACAAATTGGTTAAACCCAAAATTTAACCAATTTGTTTAGGGGACCATGTTTGTCCATTTTCTAGTGTTTGAGAGTAAATCGTTGATGGTCATTTGCTCACATAGATAACCGGATTTCTATTCCAACCAGCCAGTGTTGGAGATATGGTCTGCCAGATTACATAATGCATACCAGAGCCATAACTAGACTTTTTGGTGCCCTGTGACAGAGAATTATATGCCCCCCCCCCTCCCCTCCCCATTTTTGCAATATGGACAAAAGGCGCATGCCTTGTGGGGAAGGGGCATAACAAGATTGGTCTCAGAGAAAGCACATGAGACACTCAATGGTTTGTGGTATTGCCGGGGTGCCCTCCTTAAATGCATATACAGTCACACATGGCGTGTTTGTGCAAATGGCATATCAGCAGTCAGCACTAACTGGTGACATGCCATTTGTACAAGTAAGCCATGTGTGACTAATATATAAACATACTTTATTAAATAACACCTCAAACTATCATACCCAGGATTCAAATCTATAACCTGTTGAATTCTAATCAAACACCCTACCCATTGAGCTACTTGATCCTGCATCTATTCTAACCTCCAAAAACAGATTCAGTTGCATTTTCCAGCGTGTTTTGTTTGCGCCTTTGCAAATGTCTTACATCGACAAACTTATTTAGTACTATTTTGCAAATAGGGTTACATTGTCGCAACATTGTGTTCCCTAATTGCTTGATTTTTTAAATGCAACAATTGATAAAGACACCTGATAATTGCTCTGTGGAGTGTTATTTTGTGTCTACTTCTTATCTACATTTAATTCCCTACCTCTAATCAAGGCATTTTTAAATGCTGGGGGCTGCCAGGACGTGAGGCCTACCTAGACTTTAGATCGGAATTTGAATGTACTTGTGAACTAACTTAATTTCCTACTTCTAAATTCATTCCTAAATTCACTACTTACATTAATCCTGTAGTTGGGCATTTTGAGCCTTCAATTGTGGGTATTTTTTTGTGTCCAGACCAGCAGCTGGTGGTGTGCATTTGCTGGAAAGGCATCGAAGACCTCCGATATGCTGCATCTCCTGATGTGTGTCTCCCTCAAGTGGCTGTCAGCAAATGCATGCTAGACACCCCATTCCAAGCTGATTGTGACATCACGGAACATGCATCATAGAACAGGCATGCTAGAATATGGGTCTTCAACCTGCGACCCTCCAGCTGCTGTGGAACTACATATACCAGCATGCCCTGCCTCAGTTTTAGCATACCTTAATAGCAAAACTGTGGCAGGGCATGCTGGGATGTGTAGTTTCACAGCAGCTGGAGGGCCACAGGATGAAGACCCATGTGCTAGAGCCAAGCCGCAGGTACATTGAATGCTAGCAAGCTGAATGTTTAAATCCTTTTTGTTCCGCAGCATTCCAATGCGGAAGATTCCATGGAACCAGAGATTATTCCATTGAGAAGGACATGCTGCCTGGATGACTGCACTGTGCAAATTAAATCACGGAGCCAGTTGGCTTGTGGGTGGCTCTGGTGACTGGGTGGTTGGGTGGGCGGTGTGTCAGAGGTGGAGCACATGCAAATGAATGTGTATCATCCTGCTAGTGAGAGTGAAAACTCATGCAGGAGTGTGCCTGCTTGTCAGTGGGTTATGCACCTTGCCAGGCGTCAAATCTACATGGAGCAGCTGGAGGGGACAAGAGCAGGTTTGCAAAATATAGATAGAAGAGCATATATGCTGGCGCATTCTCCATGATTGTGTCAGCTTATGTTTTGGTGCACTGCACTTTCCTCCGCTAAGTTTTAGCCATTTTGGTTAAACGCAAGTGTAGTTGCTTCTCGCCCTTTTGGCTGTGATCTTGTATCGTGGTTGAAGAGTCTGCTGGAGGGATTGTTTTCTTCATTGACGAGAGACTGAAGATATTACAGGATGGAAGGCTTGGGAACACTATCTGTTTTTCAGTTGTGGAAGAGTTGAAAGACAGCTTTTACTTGCCAATATCTCTCTTTTGCAAAGAGCTACGCATTGGAAAATTCAGGGCTATACCGTGTAGATGAAGCACTAACAGGAGGCTTTAAAATTTTCATTCTAGTTTCCTTCGTTTGGGAGAAAAATGCAAAGGTACAAGACAGCTTTTCCTTGCCAATATCTCTCTTTTGCAAAGAGCTGCACATTGGAAAATTCAGGGCTATGCCGTGTAGATGATGGCCTAACAGGAGGCTTTAAAATTTTCTTTCTAGTGTCCTTCGTTTGGGAGAAAAATGCAAAGGTACAAGACAGCTTTTCCTTGCCAATATCTCTCTTTTGCAAAGAGCTACGCATTGGAAAATTCAGGGCTATGCCGTGTAGATGATGGCCTAACAGGAGGCTTTAAAATTTTCTTTCTAGTGTCCTTCGTTTGGGAGAAAAATGCAAAGGTACAAGACAGCTTTTCCTTGCCAATATCTCTCTTTTGCAAAGAGCTACGCATTGGAAAATTCAGGGCTATACCGTGTAGATGAAGCACTAACAGGAGGCTTTAAAATTTTCATTCTAGTGTCCTTCGTTTGGGAGAAAAATGCAAAGGTAGCTTGTGCCATCGCCACTCTGCTCCTTGTGCCGCCTTGGCGGTTTACATGAGCCACTGCGGTGACGTTGTCTGACTGGATCAGAACCGGTTGGTCGCAAAGTAAGGTCTCCGCTTGACGTAGGGCATTGCATATGGCCCCTAGTTTCAGGATGTTGATGTGAAGACAAGTCTCTTGACTTGACCAAAGACCTTGGAAATTTCTTCCCTGTGTGACTGCTCCCCAACCTTGGAGGCTTGCATCTGTGGTCACCAGGATCCAGTCCTGAATGCCGAATCTGCGTCACTCGAGAAGGTGAGCACTCTGCAGCCACCACAGGAGTGATACCCTGACCCTGGGGGACAGGGTGATCAACCAATGCATCTGTAAATGTGACCCAGACCACTTGTCCAGTAGGTCCCATTGGAAAGTATTCGCATGGAACCTGCCGAATGGAATGGCTTTGTATGATGCCACCATCTTTCCCAGGACTCGAGTGCAGTGATGCACTGACACAAGTTTTGGTTTCAATAGGTTCCTGACAAGAGTCATGAGTTCCTGGGCCTTTTCTATCGGGAGATAAACCCTCTTCTGGTCTGTGTCCAGAATCATGCCCAAGAAAGACAGACGAGTCGTAGGAACCAACTGCGACTTTGGGATATTGAAAATCCAGCCGTGTTGCTGTAACACTTTCAGTGAAAGTGATACGCTGTTCAGCAACTGCTCTCTTGATCTCGCTTTTATGAGATCGCTCAAGTACGGGATAATTGTGACACCTTGCTTGCGCAGGAAAACCATCATTTCCACCATTACCTTGGTGAAAATTCTCTGGGCCGTGGAGAGACCAAACAGCAACGTCTGAAATTGGCAATGACAGTCCTGTACCGCAAATCTGAGGTACGACTGATGAGATGGATAAATTTGGACATGAAGGTATGCATCCTGTACACAAATGCGGACAACAGGTGTCAAGCCGTGTGTTACCTTTGTCAAGCTGTAATAAGTAGGGGTAAGGACGTTAACCACCTCAGAACATCCTCCCTTATACGTCACCTGCAGCGCATTAATCATAAGTCAGTGACAAGTTCAAAAACTTTGGATGACAGCGGAAGCAGTCCACTGACCACTAAATCCCTTCCTCTTGTAACCAAGCTCCTGCAAACCACACCACCAACTCCCTCAGTGTCAATTTCCTCCTTAGACAGGAGAGCCAATAGTCCTGCAGGCCATGTCACTGGCAAGTCTGACGAGTCCTCTCCTGCCTGGGATTCCTCCGATGCATCCTTGAGTGTAACGCCTACTGCTGCTGGCGCTGCTTTTGTTGCTGCTGGGAGTCGATCGTCATCCCAGAGGGGAAGTCGGAAGACCACTTGTACTACTTCCAGTAGGCAATTGACTGTCCAACAGTCCTTTGCGAGGAAGATGAAATATCACAGCAGTCATCCTGCTGCAAAGCGGATAACTCAGGTCTTGTCAGCCTGGGTGGTGAGAAACGTGGTTCCGGTATCCATCGTTAATTCAGAGGCAACTAGAGACTTGATTGAGGTACTGTGTCCCCGGTACCAAATGCCATCTAGGTTCCATTTCTCTAGGCAGGCGATACCGAAAATGTACACAGACCTCAGAAAAAGAGTCACCAGTGTCCTAAAAAATGCAGTTGTACCCAATGTCCACTAGTCCACATGTCCGTGGTTAAGTGGAGCAGGGCAGACTCAGGACTATATGACTGTGACAGCCCACTGGGTAGATGTATTGCCTCCCGCAGCAAGAACAGCAGCGGCGGCACCAGTAGCAGCATCTCGCAAATGCCAACTCGTTCCTAGGCAGGCTACGCTTTGTATCACCGCTTTCCATAAGAGGCACACAGCTGACAACCTCTTACGGAAACTGAGGAACATCATCGCAGAATGGCTTACCCCAATTTGACTCTCCTGGGGATTTGTGACATCGGACAACGCCACCAATATTGTGCGTGCATTACATCTGGGCAAATTCCAGCACGTCCCATGTTTTGCACATACATTGAATTTGGTGGTGCAGAATTATTTAAAAAACGACAGGGGCGTGCAAGAGATGCTGTCGGTGGCCCGAAGAATTGCGGGCCACTTTCTGCATTCAGCCACCGCGTGCCGAAGACTGGAGCACCACCAAACATTCCTGAACCTGCCCTGCCATCCTCTGAAGCAAGAGGTGGTAACGAGGTGGAATTCAACCCTCTATATGCTTCAGAGGATGGAGGAGCAGCAAAAGGCCATTTAAGCCTATACATCTACCCAAGATATAGACAAAGGAGGGGGAATGCACCTGACTCAAGCGCAGTGGAGAATGATTTCAACGTTGTGCAAGGTTCTGCAATCCTTTGAACTTGCCACACGTGAAGTCAGTTCAGACACTGCCAGCCTGAGTCAGGTCATTCCCCTCATCAGGCTTTTGCAGAAGAAGCTGGAGACATTGATGGAGGAGCTAAAACAGAGCGATTCCGCTAGGCATGTGGGACTTGTGGATGGAGCCCTTAATTCGCTTAACCAGGATTCAATCTGTTGAAATCAGAGCAATAAATTTTGGCCACCGTGCTCGATCCTAGATTTAAAACCTACATTGTATCTCTCTTTCCTGCAGACACAAGTCTGCAGAGGTTCAAAGACCTGCTGGTGAGAAAATTGTCAAGTCAAGCGGAACGTGACCCGTCAACAGCTCCTCCTTCACATTCTCCCGCAACTGGGGGTGCGAGGAAAAGGCTAAGAATTCCGAGCCCACCCGCTGGCGGTGATGCAGGGCAGTCTGGAGTGAGTGCTGACATCTGGTCCGGACTGAAGGACCTGGCAACGATTACTGACATGTCGTCTACTGTCACTGCATATGATTCTGTCACCTTTGAAAGAATGGTGGAGGATTATATGAGTGACCGCATCCAGGTAGGCACGTCAGACAGTCCGTATGTATACTGGCAGGAAAAAGAGGCAATTTGGAGGCCCTTGCACAAACTGGCTTTATTCTACCTAAGTTGCCCTCCCTCCAGTGTGTACTCCAAAAGAGTGTTTAGTGCGGCCGCTCACCTTGTCAGCAATCGGCGTACGAGGTTACTTCCAGAAAATGTGGAGAAGATGATGATCATCAAAATTAATTATAATCAATTCCTCCGTGGAGACATTCACCAGCAATTGCCTCCAGAAAGTACACAGGGATCTGAGATGGTGGATTCCAGTGGGGACGAATTAATAATCTGTGAGGAGGGGGATGTACACAGTGAAAGGGGTGAGGAATCGGAGGATGATGAGGTGAACATCTTGCCTCTGTAGAGCCAGTTTGTGCAAGGAGAGATTGATTGCTTCTTTTTTGGTGGGGGTCCAAACCAACCAGTCATTTCAGTCAGCCGTGTGGCAGACCCTGTTGCTGAAATGATGGGTTCGTCAATGTTTTTCTTTTCAATCTAAGCCCCTGCAGTTTTTTGTAAGAATCTGCTTCGCTATGATGATCAACAAGTCACAAGGGCAAACACTCAGGGCTGGAGGCGTAGATCTTAGGACCAGCTGCTACAAGCATGGCAAAGGTGTCACTATCATTGGTGACACCCAGAGAGGCAGCGAGGGAGATTGTAATGCAGTGCGCGCAGATAAGCAGCGCAATGGTAAAATGGAGGCATGGTCTCATAGGTAGGGGTGTGGCCTGTTGGCCTGAATCTCCATTTTGTTGCTCCGGGTATCCCGGGGGTTGAGTGCTGCACCCGGGGACTAGTGTGTGAGTGGTGCTGGCTCCTGCACAGTGACAGAAACTGGGTGTTGCACGTAATGTCACAGTGAAACACCCATATTCTGCCACTGAAGAGGAGCCGGCACTTTGGTATCACCCCCCTTGGCGGGTGACACTCGGGTGTGGGCCGCAACCCCGTTGTGATGCCACTGACCCATGGGAAGCTTTACGTGGCTTACCCATGTGTTAGTAGCCCCAAGCATCTTTTGTGTTAGTCCCTGAAGAAAAACTTCAAATATTTACAAATACATTTTGTAATCAATGGGCCTAATTCAGTAAGGATTGCAAATTCTGCTAAGTAACAGAATTTGCAATCCTTTGGTTCGCATGCTGGGGCCACCCAGCATGCCGCCTCCCTTCTTGACCACGCTGAAATTGCAGTCGCAGTGCAGTTCAGCGTGATCATAAAAAATGGGTTAGCCTCCTGTTGGTGTAGACTGTATGTGTGCGCAGGAAGCCGCCACCATTTTTGTGATCGCAGCTGCTGCATGTGATGTCATGCAACCGCTCTGACCACGCCTCCTGTTTCACCGTTGCCGACCCCATTTTGAAGCCCTGCCCACGCACCGCTCCATCTCCGACTTGGAAATGGAGTGTTGCTGACCCCCCCCCCAGCACCGATTGACAGTCAGAGGCGATCGCATTAACTACGGGGTGCCGCAGAAAATGCAGGAGCATGCGTATGCTCTTAGCAATTTTTGCAGTTGGACTGCTTATTGCGATTGCAATCCAACCTGAATCAGGCTCTATTACCTATCACAATGCACTGCGGGTAGTACAAAATGGGGTTAATATAAGAGAAAACCCCCCAGAGCTGTGCTCCTTAACTGTCCCTGGTGGCTAGTGGAGCGGCTGCCCAGTAATCAGTGTCCACGCCAGTGCGCACATGGCCCGCCCCCTACAGCCACGCTGGATCACGGTATAGTGTGGGCACAGAAGTCCCTTACCTCCCTTTCATCAGCGGCCTCGTGATCCCGGAGGGCGGTGTGTGTGTGACTGACCTTAGGAAGAAACCGGAGCCTCCGCTGCAGTGACCCAGCAACCAGGGCGCGGGAGTATACTGCGCCGCTGGGAGTGATGGAGCTGCAGTAAAGATGTCTATTAGACCTAGCCTGCTGCAGCCCTTGTAGATTCTTATAAAAAAAAGTTCTTCTTTTCTTGTCAAAATTAATAGCTAAGAATAGGCTGCCTGAGGCAGCCCCCTGTTAAGTGGCCTGCTACTGAAGGCACCAACTACAAACTGAGCTCCCTGTTCATGGAAGCGAGGTTATAGAGGAGGGGGCGCTGAGCATCTTGGGAACAGTCAAAAGCTTTGAGCCTGTTGGTGCCTCAGATCAAGATCCTACTCTACACCCCAATGTGAATCCTTGTGGAGTCCAGTGTACCCCACAGAAGAAATGAATGTGTCACACCCATTGGCAGCAACATTAGAATAGCTGCTGATGGGCACAATTGAGAAAGGAAGGGGGGAAAACATTTGAATCCAGCACATATATGTAATTTGAATATGTAATTTGTACCTTCCTACTTTAAAATGTAATGGATGAACCTCACCCTGTGAGAACTATCTTCATGATCAAGAGATCTCATACGCAAGAAAAGCATGTGCTGGGATAGGGCTGTGGAGGGCGGCTGCTCGGGCACACACCCGTCAAGTTAAGGAGATTCAACTGAGGAAGCACAAGGGAACTGCAGGGAGACCACATATTTTCAGATGAACATGAGAGGGCGGAAGGCTGCCTAATACTGAAGCACCCTCAAACATCAAACCATATGCAACAACTAGTACAAGCATTCCTGGGGAAAGGTCTGCAGCAGACGGATTTGCATACGGTGATGTCATCCAAGCAATGGGCATAGTTGGCTGCAACCCTCGTCTGCATATGAAAAGAGAAAATGGTCACGCAGGGCATGGCGGCCTTTGTGGGGTTGCGCTTGGATGACCCCTAGATCGCTTTATACACCCCCATCAGTGTGGGGCTCATGTTGGCCATGCCCAAGCCCCTGAAGCATTCAAGCTGATTTCTTGCAGCAGCTGGACCCAGTAACAGCTCCAGAGTTGCTCTACAAGACAAGTAAAAGGGTGTGAGCCCTGCAGCACCACCTGTAGTTTGCATACACACATATATAGGACAGCATCTCTTATATGCCCCAGGGGCAATAAAATAGTAGCCTTATCTAGGGTATCCGTCCATGCCGCTACAGCACTACACACCCAGGCCGACGCAATTGCCGGTCTGAGTAAGGTACCTGAATGTGTATAAATGGACTTCAGGGTAATCTCCTGTTTGCGGTCAGCAGACTCTTTGAGGGTAGCCGTATCCTGGGACGGGAGGGCTACCTTCTTGGATAAGCGTGTTAATGCTTTGTCCACCCAAGGGGAGGATTCCCATCGTAACCTATCCGTTGATGGGAAAGGGGAATCCTTTTGGAAATCTGCAGGAGATTCCCAAGCTTTTTCACATAACTCGTTCAGCTCGTGTGAGGGGGGAAAGGTTACCTCAGGCTTCTTTCCCTTGTACATATGTACCCTCTTGTCAGGGATAGGGGGCTCCTCTGTGATGTGCAAAACATCTTTTATTGCCATAATCATATATCAAATGTATTTTGCCAATTTTGGCTGTAACTTTGCATCATCGTAATCGACACTGGAGTCAGAATCCGTGTCGGTATCTGTGTCAACAATCTGGATAGTGGGCGCTTATGAGACCCTGACAGTCCCTGCGACATAGGATTAGGCATTGGTTGAGACCCTGACTGTCCCAAAGCTTCTGCCTTGTCTAATCTTTTGTGCAATGAGTTTACACTAGCATTTTAAACATTCCACATATCCATCCAATCAGGTGTCGGCGGAGACACCACGTTCATTTGCTCCCGCTCCTCTCTAATATAGCCTTCTTCCTCAGACATGTCGACACACGCGTACCGACACACCACACACACAGGGAATACTTTTACTGAAGACATTTCCCCCACAAGGCCCTTTGGAGAGACAGAGAGAGAGTATGCCAGCACATACCCCAGCGCTATATAACCCAGGAATAGCACAGTAACTTAATGTTTGAACAATCGGTGAGGGGGAACATCTTGAAACCCCAGTTTGTACCCTTGGGACACTATTTGTAAAACACACAAGTCCATGTCCAAATGAATCCAGAACTGACTGAAGAGTTTTAGACGTGCCCCCACTGGTGCGGGCTCCTGCAAGAGAGCCCCAGCGTCATGCAGTGGATTTGGCAGAAGCAGAGGATGATCTCTGCTCCTGCGATCTTGAAGAGGATGCAGACCTCTTCTCTCTTCTCCTTCCTCTACCTGCAAAGAAAGGGGAATCTTAACTTCTTGCATATCTATTGGGCCGAAATGACTGCATCAGATAATGATGCGTCTTCATCCGTTGGGAGGGAACATAGGGCAAGAAGGTTGACTTACCTGCGGGAGCTGCCGAGATCAAATTAACTAGGCAGTCACCAAACAAGGCTTCACCTTCATAGGGAAGAGACTCCCTTTCTTCTTGGAGTCAGCATCAGAATTCTCTTGGTGAATCCACAATGCCCTCCTATCCGACACTGCCATGAAATTGGCCCGTGAACTCAAGAGTCCTATATCCCTTGCAGTCTCACGTAAGTATGCTGCAGTGTCCTTGATATGATACAACGTAAGGAGTATCCCATCTCTCCAGGGTATCTATATCGGATGACAAGGTATTCGACCAATTCTTGAATACTACTACTCACCCATGCACATGTAATGGCAGGTCTAAGTAATGTACCCGTGGTTACATAACTAGAAATAATGTAGCTTCCTGCATACGATCCGCTGGATTTGTGACAGGGCCCCGTGCAGAACAGGGGGTGACTCCCACTTTATTCTGTCCGCGGCGGGAAATGAATAAACAACCAGAATCCTTTTGGGGATTTGAAACCATCTTGTCGAGCTGGCCCAGACTTTCTCAAACAGAGATGGAGGAACGTTACATCAGCTTTCATTATATATCTATATATACATACATATAGACCCCTTTGTCAGGAACAGCAGGGTCTTCAGTGATTTTAATATGTCCTTAATATCCACAATCATGTACTGAATGCTCCTTGCCAATATTGGATCTAATCAGGAAACATTATGGTCGACATAAGTATCAGTATCCGTGTCAGTATCAGTGTGTAGTAACTGGGCAAAATAACATTTTTGCGACCCAGCGGGGCCTGAGGGAAAAGAAACATAGCCATGAATATCACATCTATTCTCTACGTCTGTGTCTGGGACACAGATTTATCCAACCTTACTCTGATATTACTGAAACATTTACCAAGTCAGTTATTGGTGGTGCCAACAGGGCCACCATCATATGTCTGCATTCCTAATATAGTTTCCTCTTGGGAAAAACATTCAGCCACCGACATGTTGACACACATATACCAAGTACCCACAGACACACCGGCTTATGGGGGACAGACCGTCAGTAAATCTGTCAGAGGGACACAGAGGATTTTTCAGCTCACAATCCAGCGCCAAAAGTACACAGTCTGGGAAATAATAAACTCTATAGTGATAGACTTGTAATGCTCTAAAGATGTTCTGGTGAGGTGAGGAAGAAGCCCCGCCGCTGTAATGGCGCGTATCTGTCCCGCTCAGAAATAATTAATTACGCTAGTGGGGTAAGGACAGTGCCCAGGCACTAATGTCCACTTTTTCCAGCCTTTTGTGAGGAATTTATGCTGCCCAGGGTGCCCCCCCCCCCCCTGTGCCCTGCACCCTGCAGTGCCTGTGTTTGTGTGTGAGCATGGCGCGCAGCGTTCCGCTCGCTGCTCGGTACCTCAGAATGCCGTCACTGAAGAAGAAGTCTCTGTTCTTCTGCTACTCACCTGTCTTCTGGCTCTGTAAGGGGGTGACGGCAGGCTTCGGGAGTGTGCATCTAGGCGTACCCAGCGATCAGCACCCTCAGGAGCTAATGGTGTCCTGTCAGCCTGAAGCAGAGCCATTGAACTCACTAGAAGTTGGTCATACTTCTCTCCCCTAAGTCCCACGAAGCAGGGAGACTGTTGCCAGCAGCCTCCCTGAAAATAAAAAAAACTAACAAGTCTTTTCAGAGAAACTCAGTAGAGCTCCCCTGTAGTGCATCCAGTATCACTGCGCACAATACTAAAACTGGAGTCTGGAGGAGGGGCATAGAGGGAGGAGACAGTTCACACCCTTTGAAAGTCTTAAAGTGCCCATGTCTCCTGCGGATCCCGTCTATACCCCATGGTTCTTAATGTGACCCCAGCATCCTCTAGGACGTATGAGAAAACAAATAACGCACACACGAGGAGGAGAGAACTAAGGAAGCTATAAGGAGAAGAGGGGAGGGAGGGGGGGTTGAAAGGTAAGGTAGTAAAGGCATATTGGATAAACTACAACCTTATAGATATTCATTAATGTACCAGTAGTTAGAAGTAGAAGAGCTCTAACAGAAACCACAAAGCTTATCTAAAGCCACACCACACTGGATATGCCCAATCTCATTTGATTTTTGAAGCAAAGCAGTATTGGACTTTGTTAATACATGGATGGGAGACTGCTTGGTAGTATCAGATTCTTTAGGTGTTTTTAAACTACCAACACCATTTTCTTGGTACATTTAATTTTTACATGTATTCTTTTATGTACCAGAAGTTAGAAGTAGAAGAGCTGTAACAGAAACCACCAGCTCATCTACAGCCACAGCACACTGGATTTGCCCAATCTCTCCTGATCATGGAAGCTGAGCAGTGTTGGTCCTGGTTTTAGTACTTGGATGGGAGACCACAAGGAAATACCAGGAGCTGTGTGTATTTTTTCAATACTAACTAGAGATGAGCGCCTGAAATTTTACGGGTTTTGTGTTTTGGTTTTGGGTTCGGTTCCGCGGCCGTGTTTTGGGTTCGAACGCGTTTTGGCAAAACCTCACCGAATTTTTTTTGTCGGATTCGGGTGTGTTTTGGATTCGGGTGTTTTTTTCAAAAAACACAAAAAAACAGCTTAAATCATAGAATTTGGGGGTCATTTTGATCCCAAAGTATTATTAACCTCAAAAACCATAATTTACACTCATTTTCAGTCTATTCTGAATACCTCACACCTCACAATATTATTTTTAGTCCTAAAATTTGCACCGAGGTCGCTGTGTGAGTAAGATAAGCGACCCTAGTGGCCGACACAAACACCGGGCCCATCTAGGAGTGGCACTGCAGTGTCACGCAGGATGTCCCTTCCAAAAAACCCTCCCCAAACAGCACATGACGCAAAGAAAAAAAGAGGCGCAATGAGGTAGCTGTGTGAGTAAGATTAGCGACCCTAGTGGCCGACACAAACACCGGGCCCATCTAGGAGTGGCACTGCAGTGTCACGCAGGATGGCCCTTCCAAAAAACCCTCCCCAAACAGCACATGACGCAAAGAAAAAAAGAGGCGCAATGAGGTAGCTGTGTGAGTAAGATTAGCGACCCTAGTGGCCGACACAAACACCGGGCCCATCTAGGAGTGGCACTGCAGTGTCACGCAGGATGTCCCTTCCAAAAAACCCTCCCCAAACAGCACATGACGCAAAGAAAAAAAGAGGCGCAATGAGGTAGCTGACTGTGTGAGTAAGATTAGCGACCCTAGTGGCCGACACAAACACCGGGCCCATCTAGGAGTGGCACTGCAGTGTCACGCAGGATGGCCCTTCCAAAAAACCCTCCCCAATCAGCACATGATGCAAAGAAAAAGAAAAGAAAAAAGAGGTGCAAGATGGAATTGTCCTTGGGCCCTCCCACCCACCCTTATGTTGTATAAACAAAACAGGACATGCACACTTTAACCAACCCATCATTTCAGTGACAGGGTCTGCCACACGACTGTGACTGATATGACGGGTTGGTTTGGACCCCCCCTAAAAAGAAGCAATTAATCTCTCATTGCACAAACTGGCTCTACAGAGGCAAGATGTCCACCTCATCTTCACCCTCCGATATATCACCGTGTACATCCCCCTCCTCACAGATTATCAATTCGTCCCCACTGGAATCCACCATCTCAGCTCCCTGTGTACTTTGTGGAGGCAATTGCTGCTGGTCAATGTCTCCGCGGAGGAATTGATTATAATTCATTTTAATGAACATCATCTTCTCCACATTTTCTGGATGTAACCTCGTACGCCGATTGCTGACAAGGTGAGCGGCGGCACTAAACACTCTTTCGGAGTACACACTTGTGGGAGGGCAACTTAGGTAGAATAAAGCCAGTTTGTGCAAGGGCCTCCAAATTGCCTCTTTTTCCTGCCAGTATAAGTACGGACTGTGTGACGTGCCTACTTGGATGCGGTCACTCATATAATCCTCCACCATTCTATCAATGTTGAGAGAATCATATGCAGTGACAGTAGACGACATGTCCGTAATCGTTGTCAGGTCCTTCAGTCCGGACCAGATGTCAGCATCAGCAGTCGCTCCAGACTGCCCTGCATCACCGCCAGCGGGTGGGCTCGGAATTCTGAGCCTTTTCCTCGCACCCCCAGTTGCGGGAGAATGTGAAGGAGGAGATGTTGACAGGTCGCGTTCCGCTTGACTTGACAATTTTGTCACCAACAGGTCTTTCAACCCCAGCAGACTTGTGTCTGCCGGAAAGAGAGATCCAAGGTAGGCTTTAAATCTAGGATCGAGCACGGTGGCCAAAATGTAGTGCTCTGATTTCAACAGATTGACCACCCGTGAATCCTTGTTAAGCGAATTAAGGGCTCCATCCACAAGTCCCACATGCCTAGCGGAATCGCTCCGTGTTAGCTCCTCCTTCAATGTCTCCAGCTTCTTCTGCAAAAGCCTGATGAGGGGAATGACCTGACTCAGGCTGGCAGTGTCTGAACTGACTTCACGTGTGGCAAGTTCAAAGGGCATCAGAACCTTGCACAACGTTGAAATCATTCTCCACTGCGCTTGAGACAGGTGCATTCCACCTACTATATCGTGCTCAATTGTATAGGCTTGAATGGCCTTTTGCTGCTCCTCCAACCTCTGAAGCATATAGAGGGTTGAATTCCACCTCGTTACCACTTCTTGCTTCAGATGATGGCAGGGCAGGTTCAGTAGTTTTTGGTGGTGCTCCAGTCTTCTGTACGTGGTGCCTGTACGCCGAAAGTGTCCCGCAATTCTTCTGGCCACCGACAGCATCTCTTGCACGCCCCTGTCGTTTTTTAAAAAATTCTGCACCACCAAATTCAAGGTATGTGCAAAACATGGGACGTGCTGGAATTTGCCCATATTTAATGCACACACAATATTGCTGGCGTTGTCCGATGCCACAAATCCACAGGAGAGTCCAATTGGGGTAAGCCATTCCGCGATGATCTTCCTCAGTTGCCGTAAGAGGTTTTCAGCTGTGTGCGTATTCTGGAAAGCGGTGATACAAAGCGTAGCCTGCCTAGGAAAGAGTTGGCGTTTGCGAGATGCTGCTACTGGTGCCGCCGCTGCTGTTCTTGCGGCGGGAGTCCATACATCTACCCAGTGGGCTGTCACAGTCATATAGTCCTGACCCTGCCCTGCTCCACTTGTCCACATGTCCGTGGTTAAGTGGACATTGGGTACAACTGCATTTTTTAGGACACTGGTGAGTCTTTTTCTGACGTCCATGTACATTCTCGGTATCGCCTGCCTAGAGAAGTGGAACCTAGATGGTATTTGGTAACGGGGGCACACTGCCTCAATAAATTGTCTAGTTCCCTGTGAACTAACGGCGGATACCGGACGCACGTCTAACACCAACATAGTTGTCAAGGCCTCAGTTATCCGCTTTGCAGTAGGATGACTGCTGTGATATTTCATCTTCCTCGCAAAGGACTGTTGAACAGTCAATTGCTTACTGGAAGTAGTACAAGTGGGCTTACGACTTCCCCTCTGGGATGACCATCGACTCCCAGCGGCAACAACAGCAGCGCCAGCAGCAGTAGGCGTTACACGCAAGGATGCATCGGAGGAATCCCAGGCAGGAGAGGACTCGTCAGAATTGCCAGTGACATGGCCTGCAGGACTATTGGCATTCCTGGGGAAGGAGGAAATTGACACTGAGGGAGTTGGTGGGGTGGTTTGCGTGAGCTTGGTTACAAGAGGAAGGGATTTACTGGTCAGTGGACTGCTTCCGCTGTCACCCAAAGTTTTTGAACTTGTCACTGACTTATTATGAATGCGCTGCAGGTGACGTATAAGGGAGGATGTTCCGAGGTGGTTAACGTCCTTACCCCTACTTATTACAGCTTGACAAAGGGAACACACGGCTTGACACCTGTTGTCCGCATTTCTGGTGAAATACCTCCACACCGAAGAGCTGATTTTTTTGGTATTTTCACCTGGCATGTCAACGGCCATATTCCTCCCACGGACAACAGGTGTCTCCCCGGGTGCCTGACTTAAACAAACCACCTCACCATCAGAATCCTCCTGGTCAATTTCCTCCCCAGCGCCAGCAACACCCATATCCTCCTCATCCTGGTGTACTTCAACACTGACATCTTCAATCTGACTATCAGGAACTGGACTGCGGGTGCTCCTTCCAGCACTTGCAGGGGGCGTGCAAATGGTGGAAGGCGCATGCTCTTCACGTCCAGTGTTGGGAAGGTCAGGCATCGCAACCGACACAATTGGACTCTCCTTGTGGATTTGGGATTTCGAAGAATGCACAGTTCTTTGCTGTGCTGCTTTTGCCAGCTTGAGTCTTTTCATTTTTCTAGCGAGAGGCTGAGTGCTTCCATCCTCATGTGAAGCTGAACCACTAGCCATGAACATAGGCCAGGGCCTCAGCCGTTCCTTGCCACTCCGTGTGGTAAATGGCATATTGGCAAGTTTACGCTTCTCCTCCGACAATTTTATTTTAGGTTTTGGAGTCCTTTTTTTTCTGATATTTGGTGTTTTGGATTTGACATGCTCTGTACTATGACATTGGGCATCGGCCTTGGCAGACGACGTTGCTGGCATTTCATCGTCTCGGCCATGACTAGTGGCAGCAGCTTCAGCACGAGGTGGAAGTGGATCTTGATCTTTCCCTAATTTTGGAACCTCAACATTTTTGTTCTCCATATTTTAATAGGCACAACTAAAAGGCACCTCAGGTAAACAATGGAGATGGATACTAGTATACAATTATGGACTGCCTGCCGACTGCAGACACAGAGGTAGCCACAGCCGTGAACTACCGTACTGTACTGTGTCTGCAGCTAATATAGACTGGTTGATAAAGAGAAGATGTCTATGTAACTATGTATGTATAAAGAAGACTGAAAAAAATCCACGGTTAGGTGGTATACAATTATGGACGGACTGCCTGCCGAGTGCAGACACAGAGGTAGCCACAGCCGTGAACTACCGTACTGTACTGTGTCTGCAGCTAATATAGACTGGTTGATAAAGAGAAGATGTCTATGTAACTATGTATGTATAAAGAAGAATGAAAAAAAACCACGGTTAGGTGGTATACAATTATGGACGGACTGCCTGCCGAGTGCAGACACAGAGGTAGCCACAGCCGTGAACTACCGTACTGTACTGTGTCTGCAGCTAATATAGACTGGTTGATAAAGAGAAGATGTCTATGTAACTATGTATGTATAAAGAAGAATGGAAAAAATCCACGGTTAGGTGGTATTACAATTATGGACGGACTGCCTGCCGAGTGCAGAGACACAGAGGTAGCCACAGCCGTGAACTACCGTACTGTGTCTGCTGCGACTGGATGATAAATGATATAAAAAATATATATATATCACTACTGCAGCCGGACAGGTATATATTATATATTATATAATGACGGACCTGCTGGACACTGTCTGTCAGCAGAATGAGTTTTATTTTTATAGAATAAAAAAAAAAAAACACACAAGTGAAGTCACACGACGAGTGTTTAACTTTTTCAGGCAATCACAATATAAGTATACTACTAACTATACTGGTGGTCAGTGTGGTCAGGTCACTGGTCAGTCACACTGGCAGTGGCACTCCTGCAGCAAAAGTGTGCACTGTTTAATTTTAATATAATATGTACTCCTGGCTCCTGCTATAACCTATAACTGGCACTGCAGTAGTGCTCCCCAGTCTCCCCCACAATTATAAGCTGTGTGAGCTGAGCAGTCAGACAGATATATAATATATATAGATGATGCAGCACACTGGCCTGAGCCTGAGCAGTGCACACAGATATGGTATGTGACTGACTGAGTCACTGTGTGTATCGCTTTTTTCAGGCAGAGAACGGATATATTAAATAAACTGCACTGTGTGTCTGGTGGTCACTCACTATATAATATATTATGTACTCCTGGCTCCTGCTATAACCTATAACTGGCACTGCAGTAGTGCTCCCCAGTCTCCCCCACAATTATAAGCTGTGTGAGCTGAGCAGTCAGACAGATATATATAATATTATATATAGATAATAGATGATGCAGCACACTGGCCTGAGCCTGAGCAGTGCACACAGATATGGTATGTGACTGACTGAGTCACTGTGTGTATCGCTTTTTTCAGGCAGAGAACGGATATATTAAATAAACTGCACTGTGTGTCTGGTGGTCACTCACTATATAATATATTATGTACTCCTGGCTCCTGCTATAACCTATAACTGGCACTGCAGTAGTGCTCCCCAGTCTCCCCCACAATTATAAGCTGTGTGAGCTGAGCAGTCAGACAGATATATATAATATTATATATAGATAATAGATGATGCAGCACACTGGCCTGAGCCTGAGCAGTGCACACAGATATGGTATGTGACTGACTGAGTCACTGTGTGTATCGCTTTTTTCAGGCAGAGAACGGATATATTAAATAAACTGCACTGTGTGTCTGGTGGTCACTCACTATATAATATATTATGTACTCCTGGCTCCTGCTATAACCTATAACTGGCACTGCAGTAGTGCTCCCCAGTCTCCCCCACAATTATAAGCTGTGTGAGCTGAGCAGTCAGACAGATATATATAATATTATATATAGATAATAGATGATGCAGCACACTGGCCTGAGCCTGAGCAGTGCACACAGATATGGTATGTGACTGAGTCACTGTGTGCTGTGTATCGCTTTTTTCAGGCAGAGAACGGATTATAAAGTAAACTGCACTGTCCTCACTAGTAAACTCTCTCCACTCAGTCTCTACACTTCTACAGTAACAGTACTCCTCCTAGTCAGCTCCAGTAAATCTCTCTCAGTCTCTTATAATCTAAATGGAGAGGACGCCAGCCACGTCCTCTCCCTATCAATCTCAATGCACGTGTGAAAATGGCGGCGACGCGCGGCTCCTTATATAGAATCCGAGTCTCGCGATAGAATCCGAGCCTCGCGAGAATCCGACAGCGTCATGATGACGTTCGGGCGCGCTCGGGTTAACCGAGCAAGGCGGGAAGATCCGAGTCTGCTCGGACCCGTGAAAAAAACCATGAAGTTCTGGCGGGTTCGGATTCAGAGAAACCGAACCCGCTCATCTCTAATACTAACACCGTTCTCTTGATGCATTCCATTTTGAAACATTGGGGCAGATCTATTAAGCCTGGTGAACTGATAAAGTGCAAGGTGATAAAGTACCAGCCAGTCAGCTCCTAACTGTCATTTTTCAAACCCAGCCTGTGACATGGCAATTAGGAGCTGATTGGCTGGTACTTTATCACCATGCAAATTATCATTTCACCAGGTTTAATAAATCGGCTGCTTACTCATTTATGTACGAGTAGTTAGAAGTAGAAGAACTCTAACAGAAACCACTAAGCTCATCTACAGCCACACCACACTGTATATGCCCAATATCACCTGATTTTAGGCCTGGTTTGTTCTTGGATGTGAGACCACCTGGGAATACCAGGTGCTGTAGGTAGTTTTATACTACCAACACCGTTCTCTTGATGCATTATATTTTGAAACTTATTCATTGATGTACCAGTAGTTAGAAGTAGAAGTTAGAAACAGCAAAAATCATCTACAGCCGCATCACACTGGATATGTCCAATCTCATCTGATGTTGGAAGCTAAGCAGTGTTGTGCCTGGTTAGTTTTTGGATTTCAGGTCCTGCCTTCTGGTTTGGCCACGGCACCTCGGAAATTCACCAAGGTCATGGCCGTGATGACGACCCTTCACCATCGGTGGACCAGGGAGGAATCTCTCCTCCCGATAAACATTCTGGAATTGCGGGCAGTGTTCAATTCATTGACACTGGCCCTGCCTCTAGTACAGAACAGGCCTGTTCAAGAACAATCGGACAACGACACCACGGTAGTGTACACAAATCATCAAGGCGGCACTCGAAATTGCATGGCAAAGCTGGAAGTATCAAAAATCCTCAGTTGGGTAGAACGTCATCTGCCAGCAATATCGGCAGTGTTCATTCCCGGAGTCCTCAACTGGGGAGCGGATTTCCTCAGTCGTCAGTACGTTCACGCTGGAGAGTGGAGAGGCCGCAGCAGAAATGTCTGCACTGGTGTCAGTAGGTGACTGAGGCAGGGATGACTGGGAGATAGTGGGTGACTGAAGCATGTATGACTGGGAGATAGTGGGTGACTGAGGCCGGGGTGACTGGGAGATAGTCAGTGACTAAGGCAGGGGTGATAGGGATATAGTGGATGACTGTGGCAGGGGTGACAGGGACAGTAGGAGACTGAGGCAGGGGTGACAGGGATAGTGGGTGACTGAGGCAGGGGTGATAGGGTGACAGTGGGTGACTGAGGCAGAGGTGACAGGGATAGTGGGTGACTGAGGTAGGGGTGATATGGAGATAGTGGTTGACTGAGGCAGGGGTGACAGAGATAGTGGGTGACTAAAGCAGGGGTGACTGGTATAGTGGGTGACTGAGGCAGGGGTCGCAGGTATAGTGGTTAACTGAGGCAGCGGTGACTGGGAGATAGTGGGTAACTGGGGCAGGGGTGACAGGGAAAGTGTGTGACTCAGGCAGGGGTGATAGGGAGATAGTGGGCAGCAGATCACTGCCTCGCTGACAGCAGCACATCCCTGCTTCACTGACAGCAGCACATCCCTGCCTCATTGACAGCAGCACATACCTGCCTCACTTATAGCAGCACATCCCTGCCTCACTGGCAGCAGCAGATCCCTGCCTCACTGGCAGCAGCAGATCACTGCTTCACTGACAGCAGCACATCCCTGCCTCACTGGCAGCAGCAGATCCCTGCCTTACTGACAGCTGTATTCAGACCTGATCTCTGCTGTGCATATTCACACAACAGGAGATCAGGTCTGAAGTGTGTGTGTGTGTGCTGGTGCCGCAGTGCACCTGCACATGCCAGAGATGCGATCAGCATCTCTGCCCAGTGAGCGCCTCTGCCAACACATACTTATCTTGCATATGAGATCTCTTGATCATGAAGATAGTTCTCACAGGGTGAGGTTCATCCATTACATTTTAAAGTAGGAAGGTACAAATTACATATTCAAATTACATATATGTGCTGGATTCAAATGTTTTCCCCCCTTCCTTTCTCAATTGTGCCCATCAGCAGCTATTCTAATGTTGCTGCCAATGGGTGTGACACATTCATTTCTTCTGTGGGGTACACTGGACTCCACAAGGATTCACATTGTGGTGTAGAGTAGGATCTTGATCTGAGGCACCAACAGGCTCAAAGCTTTTGACTGTTCCCAAGATGCTCAGCGCCCCCTGCTCTATAACCTCGCTTCCATGAACAGGGAGCTCAGTTTGTAGTTGGTGCCTTCAGTAGCAGGACACTTAACAGGGGGCTGCCTGAGGCAGCCTATACTTAGCTATTAATTTTGACAAGAAAAGAAGAACTTTTTTTATAAGAATGTACAAGGGCTGCAGCAGGCTAGGTCTAATAGACATCTTTACTGCAGCTCCGTCACTCCCAGCGGCGCAGTATACTCCCGTGCCCTGGTTGCTGGGTCACTGCAGCGGAGGCTCCGGTTTCTTCCTAAGGTCAGTCACACACACACCGCCCTCCGGGATCACGAGGCCGCTGATGAAAGGGAGGTAAGGGGCTTCTGTGCCCACACTATACCGTGATCCAGCATGGCTGTAGGGGGCGGGCCGTGTGCGCACTGGCGTGGACACTGATTACTGGGCAGCCGCTCCACTAGCCACCAGGGACAGTTAAGGAGCACAGCTCTGGGGGGTTTTCTCCTATATTAACCCCATTTTGTACTACCTGCAGTGCATTGTGATAGGTAATAGAGCCTGATTCAGGTTGGATTGCAATCACAATAAGCAATCCAACTGCAAAAATTGCTAAGAGCATACGCATGCGCCTGCATTTTCTGTGACTGTCAATCGGTGCGGGGGGGGGTCAGCAACACTCCATTTCAAAGTCGGAGATGGAGCGGTGCGGGGGCAGGGCTTCAACGGAGAAACAGGAGGCGTGGTCAGAGCGGCTGCATGACATCACATGCAGCCGTTGCGATCACAAAAATGGTGGCGGCTTCCTGCGCACACGTACAGTCTGCACCAACAGGAGGCTAACCCATTTTTTGTGATCACGCTGAACTGCACTGAGACTGCAATTTCAGCGTGGTCAAGAAGGGAGGCGGCATGCTGGGTGGCCATGCCCTGTGATGGGTGGCCCCAGCATGCGAACCAAAGGATTGCAAATTCTGTTACTTAGCAGAATTTGCAATCCTTACTGAATTAGGCCATTGATTACAAAATTGTAAACAATATTTGAAGTTTTTCTTCAGGGACTAACACAAAAGATGCTTGGGGCTACTAACACATGGGTAAGCCACGTAAAGCTTCCCATGGGTCAGTGGCATCACAACGGGGTTGCGGCACACACCCGAGTGTCACCCGCCAAGTGGGGTGACACCAAAGTGCCGGCTCTTCTTCAGTGACAGAATATGGGTGTTTCACTGTGACATTACGTGCAACACCCAGTTTCTGTCACTGTGCAGGAGCCAGCACCACTCACACACTAGTCCCCGGGTACAGCCCCCAACCCCCGGGATACCCGCAGCAACAAAATGGTGATTCAGGCCACGCCCCTACCTATGAGACCATGCCTCCTTTTTACCATTGCGCTGCTTATCTGCGCGCACTGCATTACAATCTCCCTCGCCGCCTCTCTGGGTGTCACCAGTGATAGTGACACCTCTGCCATGCTTGTAGCAGCTGGTCCTAAGATCTACGCCTCCAGCCCTGAGTGTTTTCCCTTGTGACTTGTTGATCATCATAGCGAAGCAGATGCTTACAGAAAACTGCAGGGGTTTAGATTGAAAAGAAAAACATTGACGAACCCATCATTTCAGCGACAGGGTCTGCCACACGACTGACTGAAATGACTGGTTGGTTTGGGCCCCCACCAAAAAAGAATCAATCTCTCCTTGCACAAACTGGCTCTACAGAGGCAAGATGTCCACCTCATCATCCTCCGATTCCTCACCCCTTTCACTGTGTACATCCCCCTCCTCACAGATTATTAATTCGTCCCCACTGGAATCCACCATCTCAGATCCCTGTGTACTTTCTGGAGGCAATTGCTGGTGAATGTCTCAACGGAGGAATTGATTATAATTAATTTTGATGATCATCATCTTCTCCACATTTTCTGGAAGTAACCTCGTACGCCGATTGCTGACAAGGTGAGCGGCCGCACTAAACACTCTTTCGGAGTACACACTGGAGGGAGGGCAACTTAGGTAGAATAAAGCCAGTTTGTGCAAGGGCCTCCAAATTGCCTCTTTTTCTCCACCATTCTTTCAAAGGTGACAGAATCATATGCAGTGACAGTAGACGACATGTCAGTAATCGTTGCAAGGTCCTTCAGTCTGGACCAGATGTCAGCACTCACTCCAGACTGCCCTGCATCACCGCCAGCGGGTGGGCTCGGAATTCTTAGCCTTTTCCTCGCACCCCCAGTTGCGGGAGAATGTGAAGGAGGAGCTGTTGACGGGTCACGTTCCGCTTGACTTGACAATTTTCTCACCAGCAGGTCTTTGAACCTCTGCAGACTTGTGTCTGCCGAAAAGAGAGATACAATGTAGGTTTTAAATCTTGGATCGAGCACGGCGGCCAAAATGTAGTGCTCTGATTTCAACAGATTGAATCCTGGTTAAGCAAATTAAGGGCTCCATCCACAAGTCCCACATGCCTAGTTGAATCGCTCTGTTTTAGCTCCTCCTTCAATGTCTCCAGCTTCTTCTGCAAAAGCCTGATGAGGGGAATGACCTGACTCAGGCTGGCAGTGTCTGAACTGACTTCACGTGTGGAAAGTTCAAAGGGTTGCAGAACCTTGCACAACGTTGAAATCATTCTCCACTGCGCTTGAGTCAGGTGCATTCCCCCTCCTTTGCCTATATCGTGGGCAGATGTATAGGCTTGAATGGCCTTTTGCTGCTCCTCCATCCTCTGAAGCATATAGAGGGTTGAATTCCACCTCGTTACCACCTCTTGCTTCAGATGATGGTAGGGCAGGTTCAGGAATGTTTGGTGGTGCTCCAGTCTTCGGCATGCGGTGGCTGAAGGCAGAAAGTGGCCCGCAATTCTTCGGGCCACCGACAACATCTCTTGCACGCCCCTGTCGTTTTTTAAATAATTCTGCACCACCAAGTTCAATGTATGTGCAAAACATGGGACGTGCTGGAATTTGCCCAGATGTAATGCACGCACAATATTGGTGGCGTTGTCCGATGTCACAAATCCCCAGGAGAGTTCAATTGGGGTAAGCAATTCTGCGATGATGTTCCTCAGTTTCCGTAAGAGGTTGTCAGCTGTGTGCCTCTTATGGAAAGCGGTGATACAAAGCGTAGCCTGCCTAGGAACGAGTTGGCAATTGCGAGATGCTGCTACTGGTGCCGCCGCTGCTGTTCTTGCTGTGGGAGGCAATACATCTACCCAGTGGGCTGTCACAGTCATATAGTCCTGAGTCTGCCCTGCTCCACTTAACCACAGACAAGTGGACATTGGGTACAACTGCATTTTTTAGGACACTGGTGACTCTTTTTCTGAGGTCTGTGTACATTTTCGGTATCGCCTGCCTAGAGAAATGGAACCTAGAGGGTATTTGGTACCGGGGACAAAGTACCTCAATCAAGTCTCTAGTTGCCTCTAAATTAACGATGGATACCGGAACCACGTTTCTCACCACCCAGACCTGAGTTATCCGCTTTGCAGCAGGATGACTGCTGTGATATTTCATCTTCCTCGCAAAGGACTGTTGGACAGTCAATTGCTTACTGGAAGAAGTACAAGTGGTCTTCCGACTTCCCCTCTGGGATGACGATCGACTCCCAGCAGCAACAACAGCAGCGCCAGCAGCAGTAGGCGTTACACTCAAGGATGCATCGGAGGAATCCCAGGCAGGAGAGGACTCGTCAGACTTGCCAGTGACATGGCCTGCAGGACTATTGGCTCTCCTGTCTAAGGAGGAAATTGACACTGAGGGAGTTGGTGGTGTGGTTTGCAGGAGCTTGGTTACAAGAGGAAGGGATTTAGTGGTTAGTGGACTGCTTCCGCTGTCATCCAAAGTTTTTGAACTTGTCACTGACTTATGATGAATGCGCTGCAGGTGACGTATAAGGGAGGATGTTCCGAGGTGGTTAACGTCCTTATCCCTACTTATTACAGCTTGACAAAGGCAACACACGGCTTGACACCTGTTGTCCGCATTTGTGTACAGGATGCATACCTTCATGTCCCCATTTATCCACCTCATCAGGCGTAACTCAGATTTGCGGTACAGGACTGTCATTGCCAATTTCAGACGTTGCTGTTTGGTCTCTCCATGGCCCTGAGAATTTTCACCAAGGTAATGGCGGAAATGATGGTGCTCCTGTGCAAGCAAGGTGTCACAATTATCCCGTACTTGGGCGATCTCATAAAAGCGAGATCAAGAGAGCAGTTGCTGAACAGCGTATCACTTTCACTGAAAGTGTTACAGCAACACGGCTGGATTTTCAATATCCCAAAGTCGCAGTTGATTCCTACTACTCGTCTGTCTTTCTTGGGCATGATTCTGGACACAGACCAGAAGAGGGTTTATCTCCTGATAGAAAAGGCCCAGGAACTCATGACTCTTGTCAGGAACCTATTGAAACCAAAACAGGTGTCAGTGCATCACTGCACTCGAGTCCTGGGAAAGATGGTGGCATCATACGAGGCCATTCCATTCGGCAGGTTCCATGCGAGGACTTTCCAATGGGACCTACTGGACAAGTGGTCCGGGTCACATTTACAGATGCATTGGTTGATCACCCTGTCCCCCAGGGTCAGGGTATCACTCTTGTGGTGGCTGCAGAGTGCTCACCTTCTCGAGGGACGCAGATTCAGCATTCAGGGCTGGATCCTGGTGACCACAGACGCAAGCCTCCAAGTTTGGGGAGCAGTCACACAGGGAAGAAATTTCCAAGGTCTTTGGTCAAGTCAAGAGACTTGTCTTCACATCAACATCCTGGAACTAAGGGCCATATACAATGCCCTACGTCAAGCGGAGACCTTACTTTGCGACCAACCGGTTCTGATCCAGTCAGACAACGTCACCGCAGTGGCTCATGTAAACCGCCAAGGCGGCACAAGAAGCAGAGTGGCGATGGCACAAGCCACCAGAATTCTTCGCTGGGTGGAGAATCACGCAAGCGCACTGTCAGCAGTGTTCATTCCGGGAGTGGACAACTGGGAAGCAGACATCCTCAGCAGACACGACCTACATCCGGGAGAGTGGGGACTTCATCAGGAAGTCTTTGCACAGATTACAAGTCGGTGGGAACTGCCACAGATAGACATGATGCCGTCCCGGCTCAACAAAAAGCTACAGAGGTATTGCGCAAGGTCAAGAGACCCTCAGGCAGTAGCTGTAGACGCCCTAGTGACACCGTGGGTGTTCCGGTCGGTCTATGTATTTCCTCCTCTTCCTCTCATACCCAAGGTGTTGAGGATAATAAGACAAAGAGGAGTGAGAACAATCCTCATTGTTCCAGATTGGCCACGGAGGACCTGGTATCCGGATCTGCAGGAAATGCTCACAGAAGATCTGTGGCCTCTCCCTCTAAGACAGGACCTGTTGCATCAGGGGCCCTGTCTGTTCCAAGACTTACCGCGGCTGCGTTTGACGGCATGGCGGTTGAATGCCGGATCCTAGCATTCCGGTTGAGGTCATCCCTACGCTGATAAAGGCTAGGAAGGATGTAACGTTAAAACATTACACCGTATATGGCGAAATTATGTTTCTTGGTGTGAGGCCAGGAATGCTCCTACGGAAGAATTCCATCTGGGCCGTTTCCTTCACTTCCTACAAACTGGAGTGAATTTGGGCCTAAAATTAGGCTCTATTAAGGTCCAGATTTCGGCCTTATCCATTTTCTTTCAAAAAGAATTGGCTTCTCTTCCAGAAGTTCAGACTTTTGTAAAAGGAGTGCTGCATATTCAGCCTCCTTTTGTGCCTCCGGTGGCACCTTGGGACCTTAACGTGGTGTTAAGTTTTCTAAAATTACACTGGTTTGAACCACTTAAAACAGTGGAGTTAAAATATCTCACATGGAAGGTGGTCATGTTATTAGCCTTGGCTTCGGCTAGGCGAGTGTCGGAATTAGCGGCTTTGTCACATAAAAGCCCATATTTGGTATTCCATGTGGATAGAGCGGAATTGCAGACCCGTCCTCAATTCCTACCAAAAGTGGTCTCATCTTTTCATATGAACCAACCTATTGTGGTGCCTGTGGCTACGCGTGACTTGGAGGATTCCGAGTTACTTGATGTGGTTAGGGCTTTGAAAATTTACGTGGCCAGGACGGCTAGAGTCAGGAAAACTGAAGCGCTGTTTGTCCTGTATGCAACCAACAAGATTGGTGCCCCTGCTTCAAAGCAGGCTATTGCTCGCCGGATTTGTAACACGATTCAGCAAGCGCATTCTATGGCTGGATTGCAGTTACTGAAATCGGTCAAGGCCCATTCCACGAGGAAAGTGGGCTCTTCTTGGGCGGCTGCCCGAGGGGTCTCGGCACTACAGCTGTGTCAAGCTGCTACTTGGTCGGGTTCACACACCTTTGCAAAATACTATAAGTTTGATACCCTGGCTGAGGAGGAACTCATGTTTGCTCAATCGGTGCTGCAGAGTCATCCGCACTCTCCCGCCCGTTTTGGAGCATTGGTATAATCCCCATGGTCCTTACGGAGTCCCCAGCATCCTCTAGGACGTTAGAGAAAATAAGATTTTAAACCTACTGGTAAATCTTTTTCTCGTAGTCCGTAGAGGATGCTGGGCGCCCGTCCCAAGTGCGGACTACTTCTGCAATACTTGTATATAGTTATTGCTTCAATAAGGGTTATGTTATAGTTGCATCGGTCCTGCACTGATGCTATGTTGTTTTTTCATACTGATAACTGGGTAGTTTATCACAAGTTATACGGTGTGATTGGTGTGGCTGGTATGAATCTTGCCCTGGATTAACAAAATCCTTTCCTCATACTGTCCGTCTCCTCTGGGCACAGTTTCTCTAACTGTGGCATAGAGGGAGGAGCCAGTGCACACCCAGAACTAAAGTCTTTCTTAAAGTGCCCATGTCTCCTGTGGAGCCCGTCTATCCCCATGGTCCTTACGGAGTCCCCAGCATCCTCTACGGACTACGAGAAAAAGATTTACCGGTAGGTTTAAAATCTTATTTTCTACTTTATTCTTTTCTATCCTAGTTTATTACGACCAACTCTCATCCAAGGAGTTTGATATTCTACTACCTGCATGCAATTTAAATTGCTTAAATTGTTTATATGGTTGATTTGTCCTTCACAATCCATAATCTGCAACTTGGATGTACTTGTGTCATTGAAAATCTTATAATAAAAATGTATATACAGATACTCAACCTGTATATTGAAAAAAAAAAGTTATAAGACATATGCATTCAATATTTGAAGAAACAAAATAAAATAAAGCTATCTATTGGGTTTCACTAACAAGCACATTGGAAGACTTGACTACTGTTAAAAGACATGCATTACATGGTATAGAGCCACAAACCACAATGTAGTAAAATAAAAACAAACTTACATGTGTATCAAACCTATGTGAGGCTTACATTGATAGTGCAAGATCAACACTCTATCAACTGTGCAAACTAGACTGCACATAAATGCCATAAATGTCACGCAGCCGTCACGGCCCGCCCCCATACGGTCCGGTCATGTCTGCGTTGTCCTGACTGTGCCCCCAAAATGGCGGCACAACGCCGCTGGCCCGACTCCTCCTGCCCAGTGACCGCCTCTGCCTGTCAATCAGGCAGAGGCGCTCACTGGGCAGAGATGCTGATCGCATCTCTGGCATGTGCCGGTGCACTGCGGCACCAGCACACACGCACTTCAGACCTGATCTCCTGTTGTGTGAATATGCACAGCAGGGATCAGGTCTGAATTAGGCCCTATATACAGCTGTCAGTAAGGCAGGGATGTGCTGCTGCCAGTGAGGCAGGGATGTGCTGCTGGTAGTGAAGCAGTGATGTGCTGCTGTCAGCGAAGCAGTGCTGTGCTGCTGTCAGCGAGACAGGGATGTGCTGCTGTCAGCGAGGCAGGGATGTGCTGCTGTCAGCGAAGCAGGGATGTGCTGCTGTCAGCGAAGCAGGGATGTGCTGCTGTCAGTGAAGCAGGGATGTGCTGCTGTCAGCGAGGCAGGGATGTGCTGCTGTCAGCGAGGCAGGGATGTGCTGCTGTCAGCGAGGCAGGGATGTGCTGCTATAAGTGAGGTAGGGATGTGCTGCTGTCATTGAAGCAGGAATGTGCTGCTGCAGTGAGGCAGAGATATGCAGCCCACTATCTCCCTATCACCCCTGCCTGAGTCACACACTTTCCCTGTCACCCCTTCCTCAGTTTCCTGGTGGTCTCCCATCCAAGTACTAAAACCAGGACCAACACTGCTCAGCTTCCATGATCAGGAGAGATTGGGCAAATCCAGTGTGCTGTGGCTGTAGATGAGCTCGTGGTTTCTGTTAGAGCTCTTCTACTTCTAACTTCTGGTACATAAAAGAATATGTGTAAAAATTAAATGTACAGTACCAAGAAAAGGGTGTTGGTAGTTTAAAAACACCTAAAGAATCTGATAATACATGGATGGGAGACTGCTTGGTAGTAACAAAGTCCAATACTGCTTTGCTTCAAAGATCAAATGAGATTGGGCATATCCAGTGTGGTGTGGCTTTAGATAAGCTTTGTGGTTTCTGTTAGAGCTCTTCTACTTCTAACTACTGGTACATTAATGAATATGTATAAGGTTGTAGTTTATCCAATATCCCTTTACTACATTACCTCCCCCCCCCCTCCCCTCCCCTCCCCTCCCCTCCTTATAGCTTCCTTTGTTCTCTCCTCCTCGTGTGTGTGTTATTTGTTTTCTCATACGTCCTAGAGGATGCTGGGATCACATTAAGAACCATGGGGTATAGACGGGATCCGCAGGAGACATGGGCACTTTAAGACTTTCAAAGGGTGTGAACTGTCTCCTCCCTCTATGCCCCTCCTCCAGACTCCAGTTTTAGAATTGTGCCCAGTGAGACTGGATGCACTACAGGGGAGCTCTACTGAGTTTCTCTGAAAAGACTTATGTTAGTTTTTCTTATTTTCAGGGAGGCTGCTGGCAACAGTCTCCCTGCTTCGTGGAACTTAGGGGAGAGAAGTATGACCAACTTCTAGTGAGTTCAATGGCTCTGCTTCTGGCTGACAGGACACCATTAGCTCCTGAGGGTGCTGATCGCTGGGTACGCCTAGATGCCCACTCCCGTAGCCTGCCATCACCCCCTTACAGAGCCAGAAGTCAGAAGACAGGCGAGTAGCAGAAGAACAGAAGACTTCTTCTCCAGTGACGGCATTCTGAGGTACCACGCAGCGAGCGGAATGCTGTGCGCCATGCTTCCACACAAACACAGGCACTGCAGGGTGCAGGGCATGTGGGTGGGTGGGGGGGGGCACCCTGGGCAGCATAAATTCCTCACAAAAGGCTGGCAAAAGTGGACATTAGTGCCTGGGCACTGTCCTTACCCCGCCAGCGTAATTAATTATTTGTTTCTGAGCGGGACAGAAGCGTGCCATTACAGCGGCGGGGCTTCTTCCTCACCTCACCAGCACATCTATAGAGCGTTACAAGTCTATCACTATAGAGTTTATTATTTCCCAGACTGTGTACTTTTGGCGCTGGGTTGTGAGCTGAAAAATCCTCTCTGTCCCTCTGACAGATTTACTGTAGGTCTATCCCCGATAAGCCGATGTGTCTGTGGGTACTTGGTACATGTGTGTCAACATGTCGGTGGCTGAATGTTTTTCCCAAGAGGAAACTATATTAGGAATGCAGACATATGATGGTGGCCCTGTTGGCACCACCAATAACTGACTGGGTGAAAGTTTCAATAATATCAGAGTGAGGTTGGATAAATCTGTGTCCCAGACACAGACGTAGAGAATAGATGTGATGTTCATGGCTATGCTTCTTTTCCCTCAGGCCCGCAAAAATGTTACTACACACTGATACTGACTCGGATACTGATTCCTATGTCGACCATAATATTTCCTGATTAGATCCAATATTGGCAAGGAGCATTCAGTACATGATTGTGGATATTAAGGACATATTAACATCACTGAGGACCCTGCTGTTCCTGACAAAGGGGTCTATATGTATGTATATATAGATATATAATGAAAGCTGATGTAACGTTCCTCCATCTCTGTTTGAGAAAGTCAGGGCCAGCTCGACAAGATGGTTTCAAATCCCCAAAAGGTTTCCGATTGTTTATTCATTTCCTGCTGCGGACAGAATAAAGTGGGAGTCACCCCCTGTTCTGCACGGGGCCCTGTCACAAATCCAGCGGATCATATGCAGGAAGCTACATTATTTCTAGTTATGTAACCACGGGTACATTACTTAGACCTGCCATTACATGCGCATGGGTGAGTAGTAGTATTCAAGAATTGGTCGAATACCTTGTCTTCCGATATAGATATCTTGGAGAGATGGGATACTCCTTACGTTGGATCATATCAAGGACACTGCAGCATACTTACGACTGCAAGGGATATAGGACTCTTGAGTTCACGGGCCAATTTCATGGCAGTCTCGGATAGGAGGGCATTGTGGATTCACCAAGGGAATGCTGATGCTGACTCCAAGAAGAAAGGGAGTCTCTTCCCTATGAAGGTGAAGCCTTGTTTGGCAACGGCCTAGTTAATTTGATCTCGGCAGCTCCCGCAGGTAAGTCAACCTTCTTGCCTTATGTTCCCTCTCAACGGATGAAGACGCATCATTGTCTAACGCAGTCATTTTGTCCCAATAGATATGCAAGAAGTTAAGATTCCCCTTTCTTTGCAGGTAGAGGAAGGAGAAGAGGGAAGAGGTCTGTAGCCTCTTCAAGATCGCAGGAGCAGAGATCGTCCTCTGCTTCTGCCAAATCCACTGCATGACGCTGGGGCTCTCTTGCAGGAGCCCGCACCAGTGGGGGCACGTCTAAAACACTTCAGTCAGTTCTGGATTAATTTGGACCTGGACTCGTGGGTTTTACAAATAGTGTCACAAGGGTACAAACTGGGGTTTCAAGACGTTCCCCCTCACCGATTGTTCAAATCGGCCTTAGTCAGCAGGGAGAAGGTTTTTATTCAAGCCTCTTCGTGCTCCCGAAGCCGGACGGCTCAGTCAGACCAATCTTAAATCTGAAATCCCTCAATTTCTACCTGAAGAAATTCAATTTCAAGATGGAATCTCTCAGGGTAGGGATCTCCAGTCCGGAGGAAGGAGATTTCATGGTTTTGGTAGACATAAGGATGCCTAATTACATGTTCCCGTTTAGCCACTGCATCAAGCTACCTGAGGTTTGCAATTCAGGATTGTCATTACCAATTTCAGACGTTGCCGTTTGGTCTGTCCACGGCTCCGAGGATTTTCACCAGGGTGATGGTGGAAATGATGGTTCTCCTTCGCAAGCAAGGAGTCACAATTATGCCGTACTTGGATGATCTCCTGATAAAGGCGAGATCCAGGGACCAGTTGGTGCAAAACATCTACTCTCCCTGACAGTTCTTCAACAACATGGTTGGCTCCTAAACTTGCCAAAATCGCAGTTGGTCCCAATGACGCGGTTGTTGTTTCTGGGAGTCATACTGGACACAGAATAGGCTTTCTTCCAGTGGAAAGGCTATGGAGTTCCAGAGTCTGGTCAAACAAATTCTGAAACCAGCAAGAGTGTTAATCCATCAATGCATTCTGTTGCTGGGGAAGATGGTTGCGGCCTACGAGGCCATTCAGTTTGGCAGGTTCCATGCCAGAGTGTTCCAGTGGGACCTGTTGGACAAGTGGTCCGGATCCCACCTACACATGCACCGGAGGATAATCCTGTCTTCCAAGACCAGAATCTTACTCCATTGGTGGCTGCACAGTTCTCACCTCCTAGAGGGGCGATGGTTCGGGATCCAGGACTGGATCCTAGGGACCATGGATGCAACCCTCCGAGGCTGGGGAGCAGTCACACAGGGGGAAAACATCCAAGGAAGATGGTCAAGTCAGGAAAGTTTTCTCCACATAAATGTTCTGGAGTTAAGGGCCATTTAATAACTGCAGGCACAGTACGCACTGGGACGGGTGCCCAGCATCCTCTACGGACTAAGAGAAAAGGATTTACCGGTAGGTATTAAAATCCTATTTTCTCTAACGTCCTAGAGGATGCTGGGGACTCCGTAAGGACCATGGGGATAGATAGGCTCCGCAGGAGACATGGGTACTTTAAGAAAGACTTTAGTTCTGGGTGTGCACTGGCTCCTCCCTCTATGCCCCTCCTCCAGACCTCAGTTTGATACTGTGCCCAGTGGAGACTGGGTGCTTTTCAGGAGCTCTCCTGAGCTTTCTGACAGAAAGTATTTTGTTAGGTTTTTAATTTTCAGGGAGCACTGCTGGCAACAGACTCCCTCATCGAGGGACTGAGGGGAGAGAAGCAGCCCTACTCTCTGAGTTGCAAGGTCCTGCTTCTTAGGCTACTGGACACCATTAGCTCCAGAGGGATTGGTACGCAGGATCTCACCCTCGCCGTCCGTCCCAGAGCCGCGCCTCCATCCCCCTTGCAGAGCCGGAAGATAGAAGCCGGGTGAGTATGAGAAGAAAAGAAGACTTCAGAGGCGGCAGAAGACTTCATAATCTTCACTGAAGTAACGCACAGCACTGCAGCTGTGCGCCATTGATCCCATACACCTCACACACTCCGGTCACTGTAAGGGTGCAGGGCGCAGGGGGGTGGGGGGGCACCCTGGGCAGCAATATAAACCTCTTTTTGGCAAAAATATAACACATATACAGCGGGGCACTGTATATATGTATGAGCCCCCGCCAATTTTACAGTTTAAGCGGGACAGAAGCCTGCCGCCGAGGGTGCGGGGCTTCTCCCTCAGCACTCACCAGCGCCATTTTTTCTTCACAGCACCGCTGAGAGGAAGCTCCCCGGACTCTCCCCTGCTTATACCACAGTAGACAAGAGAGTTGAAAAGAGGGGGGGGGGGCACATAATTTGGCGCAAATTACATGCTGCAGTACTACTGGGCAAACATTAAGTTACTGTGTATTCCTGGGTTATATAGCGCTGGGGTGTGTGCTGGCATACTCTCTCTCTGTCTCTCCAAAGGGCCTTGTGGGGAAACTGTCTTCAGAAAAAGCATTCCCTGTGTGTGTGGTGTGTCGGTACACGTGTGTCGACATGTCTGAGGAAGAAGGCTATATTAGAGAGGAGCAGGAGCAAATGAATGTGGTGTCTCCGCCGACAGCTGATTGGATGGATATGTGGAATGTTTTAAATGCTAGTGTAAACTCATTGCACAAAAGATTAGACAAGGCTGAAGCTTTGGGACAGTCAGGGTCTCAACCCATGCCTGATCCTATGTTGCAGGGACTGTCAGGGTCTCATAAGCGCCCACTATCCCAGATTGTTGACACAGATACAGACACGGATTCTGACTCCAGTGTCGATTACGATGATGCAAAGTTACAGCCAAAATTGGCAAAATCCATTCGATATATGATTATGGCAATAAAAGATGTTTTGCACATCAGAGAGGAACCCCCTGTCCCTGACAAGAGGGTACATATGTACAAGGTGAAAAAGCCTGAGGTAACCTTTGAGGGGGTCACATGAGCTGAACGAGTTATGTGAAAAAGCTTGGGAATCTCCAGATAAAAGACTGCAGATTTCCAAAAGGATTCTTATGGCGTATCCTTTCCCATCAACGGATAGGTTACGATGGGAATCCTCCCCTAGGGTGGACAAAGCATTAACACGCTTATCCAAGAAGGTAGCCCTCCCGTCCCAGTATACGGCTACCCTCAAAGAGTCTGCTGACCGCAAACATGAGATTACCCTGAAGTCCATTTATACACATTCAGGTACCTTACTCAGACCGGCAATTGCGTCGGCCTGGGTGTGTAGTGCTGTAGCGGCATGGACGGATACCTTATCTGAGGGGATGGATACCCTAGATAAGGATACTATTTTATTGACCCTGGGGCATATAAGAGATGCTGTCCTATATATGTGTGTATGCAAACTACAGGTGGTGCTGCAGGGCTCACACCCTTTTACTTGTCTTGTAGAGCAACTCTGGAGCTGTTTCTGGGTCCAGCTGCTGCAAGAAATCAGCTTGAATGCTTCAGGGGCTGGGGCATGGCCAACATGAGCCCACACTGATGGGGGGTGGGGGTGTATAAAGCGATTTAGGGGTCATCCAAGCGCAACCCCACAAAGGCCGCCATGCCCTGCGTGACCCTTTTCTCTTTTCATATGCAGACGAGGGTTGCAGCCAACTATGCCCACTGCTTGGATGACATCACTATATGCAAATCCATCTGCTGCAGGCCTTCCCCCAGGAATGCTTGCAGTAGTTGTTGCATTTGGTTTGTTGTTTGGGGGTGCTTCAGTATTAGGCAGCCTTCTGCCCTCCCACATTCGTCTGAAATGTGTTCTCCCTGCAGTTGTTGTTCCCAGATGAGAGTTCCCTTGTGCTTCCTCAGTTGAATCTCCTTAACTTGACAGGGGTGTGCCCGAGCAGCCGCCCTCCACAGCCCTATCCCAACACATACTTATCTTGCATATGAGATCTCTTGATCATGAAGATAGTTCTCACAGGGTGAGGTTCATCCATTACATTTTAAAGTAGGAAGGTACAAATTACATATTCAAATTACATATATGTGCTGGATTCAAATGTTTTCCCCCCTTCCTTTCTCAATTGTGCCCATCAGCAGCTATTCTAATGTTGCTGCCAATGGGTGTGACGCATTCATTTCTTCTGTGGGGTACACTGGACTCCACAAGGATTCACATTGTATATGTACACCAGAGTAGGATCTTGATCTGAGGCACCAACAGGCTCAAAGCTTTTGACTGTTCCCAAGATGCTCAGCGCCCCCTCCTCTATAACCTCGCTTCCATGAACAGGGAGCTCAGTTTGTAGTTGGTGCCTTCAGTAGCAGGCCACTTAACAGGGGGCTGCCTCAGGCAGCCTATTCTTAGCTATTAATTTTGGCAAGAAAAGAAGAACTTTTTTTATAAGAATCTACAAGGGCTGCAGCAGGCTAGGTCTAATAGACCTCTTTACTGCAGCTCCATCACTCCCAGTGGCGCAGTATACTCCCGTGCCCCGGTTGCTGGGTCACTGCAGCGGAGGCTCCGGTTTCTTCCTAAGGTCAGTCACACACACACCGCCCTCCGGGATCACGAGGCCGCTGATGGGGGCGGGCCGTGTGCGCACTGGCGTGGACACTGATTACTGGGCAGCCGCTCCACTAGCCACCAGGGACAGTTAAGGAGCACAGCTCTGGGGTTTTTTCTCCTATATTAACCCCATTTTGTACTACCCGCAGTGCATTGTGATAGGTAATGGGGCCTAATTCAGGTTGGATCGCAATCCAACTGCAAAAACTGCTAAGAGCATACGCATCCGCCTGCATTTTCTGCGGCACCCCGCAGATAATGCGATCACCTCTGCCTGTGAATCGGTGAAGGGGGGGGGGAGGGGGGTCAACAACACTCCATTTCCAAGTCGGAGATGGAGCGGTGCGGGGGCACGGTTTCAAAATGGGGTCGGCAACGGAGAAACAGGAGGCGTGGCCAGAGCAGCTGCATGACATCACATGGGCCGGACTCTGCCAGTGGAGCCCCAGCGTCATGAGGTAGATTTTGTAGAGGCCGGGGAGGACTTCTGTTCCTGGGAACTAGCTGTGTTGTGCAGCTTTATTCCTCTGCCCCTACCTCTGGCAAGAAAGGACGCACCTCGCACTTTCTTGTTTCTTTGTGACCGAAAGGACTGCATTTGATAGTGCGGAGCTTTCTTATGCTGTGAGGGAACATAAGGTAAAAAATTTGATTTTCCAACTGTAGCTGTGCGTGTTAATGCTTTGTCCATCCTATGGGAGGATTTCCATCGTAACCTATCCGTTGATGGAAAAGGATACGCCATAAGAATCCTTTTGGAAATCTGCAGTCTTTTATCTGGAGATTCCCAAGCTTTTTCACATAACTCGTTCAGCTCGTGTGACCCCCTCAAAGGTTACCTCAGGCTTCTTTCCCTTGTACATATGTACCCTCTTGTCAGGGACAGGGGGTTCCTCTGTGATGTGCAAAACATCTTTTATTGCCATAATCATATATCGAATGGATTTTGCCAATTTTGGCTGTAACTTTGCATCATCGTAATCGACACTGGAGTCAGAATCCGTGTCGGTATCTGTGTCAACAATCTGGGATAGTGGGCGCTTATGAGACCCTGACAGTCCCTGCAACATAGGATCAGGCATGGGTTGAGTCCCTGACTGTCCCAAAGCTTCAGCCTTGTCTAATCTTTTGTACAATGAGTTTACACTAGCATTTAAAACATTCCACATATCCATCCAATCAGGTGTCAGCGGAGACACCACATTCATTTGCTCCCGCTCCTCTCTAATATAGCCTTCTTCCTCAGACATGTCGACACACGTGTACCGACACACCACACACACAGGGAATGCTTTTTCTGAAGACATTTTCCCCACAAGGCCCTTTGGAGAGACAGAGAGAGAGTATGCCAGCACACTCCCCAGCGCTATATAACCCAGGAATAACACAGTAACTTAATGTTTGTCCAGTAGCGCTGCTGTATGTAATTTGCGCCGAATTATGTGCCCCCCCTCTCTTTTCAACCCTCTTCTCTACCGTGGTATAAGCAGGGGAGAGTCCGGGGAGCTTCCTCTCAGCGGTGCTGTGGAGAAAAAATGGCGCTGGTGAGTGCTGAGGGAGAAGCCCCGCCCCCTCGGCGGCGGGCTTCTGTCCCGCTTAAACTGTAAAATTGGTGGGGGCTCATACATATATACAGTGCCCAGCTGTATATATGTTATATTTTTGCCAAAAAGAGGTTTATATTGCTGCCCAGGGCGCCCCCCCTGCGCCCTGCACCCTTACAGTGACCGGAGTATGTGAGGTGTATGGGAGCAATGGCGCACAGCTGTAGTGCTGTGCGCTACCTCAGTGAAGATCATGAACTCTGTGGAGCCCGTCTATCCCCATGGTCCTTACGGAGTCCCCAGCATCCTCTAGGACGTTAGAGAAACTAGGATTTTAATACCTACCGGTAAATCCTTTTCTCTTAGTCTGTTGAGGATGCTGGGCACCCGTCCCAGTGTGTACTGTGTCTGCAGTTATTAAATGGCCCTTAACTCCAGAACATTTATGTGGAGACAACTTTCCTGACTTGACCATCTTCCTTGGACGTTTTCCCCCTGTGTGACTGCTCCCCAGCCTCGGAGGGTTGCATCTGTGGTCCCTAGGATCCAGTCCTGGATCCCGAACCATCGCCCCTCTAGGAGGTGAGAACTGTGCAGCCACCAATGGAGTGAGATTCTGGTCTTGGAAGACAGGATTATCCTCCGGTGCATGTGTAGGTGGGATCCGGACCACTTGTCCAACAGGTCCCACTGGAACACTCTGGCATGGAACCTGCCAAACTGAATGGTCTCGTAGGCCACAACCATCTTCCCCAGCAACAGAATGCATTGATGGATTAACACTCTTGCTGGTTTCAGAATTTGTTTGACCAGACTCTGGATCTCCATAGCCTTTCCAGTGGAAGAAAACCTCTTCTGTGTCCAGTATGTGTTATGATTCCAGCACTCTGGTCAGAGAAGATCTTATGGCAAGGACCGGAGCACTGGAACGGAATGCTGGGGAAGGGAGCAGGACAGGAAAATAGCCCTTGGCGCCCTAACTCTGTTGTCTCACCCGTGTTGTCAGAAATCCCCTGCGAGACTATGGTTTCTTGAGCCCTTGGCAGCCGCGTTTGAAGGGCGGATTATGTCTGCCCAACTTCGATGCCCCCCGGTCTTAATGAGAGACAAAGGGAAACCCGAGACAGGGTGATAACAAGAGGCCCTCTAACTAAACAACCAGGCCAGGGGCTAAGCAAACTCAAAACTATAATATGTGCTGAGAAACCGCCAGGAAAAAGGACAACCAAAATATCCACTTGTCCAATTCTCCTACCCGGCACCGCCGAGTACCAGAGAGGACTTGTGGAAGCGGAACCCTCCGCAAATGCTCCAAACACAAAATATAAAAGGTAAAGCGGCTGAGCCGCAACACACGGCAGAGCCGCAACTCACGAACACCACTGGATATAAAACGGTGATCAGTCAGGACTCCAGGGAACCAAACGACCTCTTGGGATGAGATGACAACTCCCGAATACCGGACTTCTGCGGACTGGAATGACCGGATACAGCAGGACTGGAAACAGACTCTCAGCAAACAAAGGCAGCATGCAGGAAGCTATTACCGGCATCTGTGAGAAGCCCTGGGAGTGTATTTAACAAGGAGTCCTCCAATCAGCTGCTAAAGGCTGATTAGAATAAATGCCGTGCAGCTGCCTTGCTGCACGGCCAGAGAGCAGGTGAATATCTTAATTTCCTAAAGCCTAGCAACGGGGAACGCGGTCCACCAGTGGCGTCCCCGTTGCTAGGGTCCGTGCGGCTCAGCGCGCCCGGCGTCTAGCATTGCTAGGGAGCCGGCGGCTGTACGTGCATGGCATCTCTAGTTGATAGGCGGGCCGCGCAGACCATCAAGCGGACCCCGGCGCCTAACAGTACCCCCCCCTTGAGGAGGGGTCAAGGAACCCCTAAAGCCAGGTTTCTGAGGAAATTCCCGAAAAAATGCCCTCTTGAGCCTCGGGGCATGAAGATCCTTATCCAGGACCCAAGACCTTTCCTCCGGACCATAGCCTTTCCAGTGAACCAGAAAATACAGCCGATCCCGGGACAATTTGGAATCGAGAACCTTCTCTACCAAGAACTCCTGTTGTCCCTGTACATCCACTGGAGATCTACCCTGAGAGATCTTCCGAGGAAATCTACTGGAAGAAACGTATTGTTTCAACAGGGAACAATGAAACGTATTTCCAATCCTGAGAGATCTTGGTAAACGTAACCGAAAGGCAACTGGGTTGACTCTTTTAATAATAAGAAATGGCCCAATAAATTTGGGTCCCAGTCTAGCTGAGGATTGTCGAAGCCTGATGTTGCGAGTCGACAACCACACCCTATCTCCCACCTTAAAAGTGCAAGGACGTCGGAGCCTGTCAGAAAATTTCTTCTCTCGAAAGGCCGCTTTTCTGAGAGCAAGGTGCACCTTTTTCCAAATGGCTCTGAGATGGGAGGTTAAGGTAAGCGAGGAGACTGAGGAATGATGAAAAAAAGAATTAGATCTGGGGTGAAAACCAAAAACTGAAAAGAATGGAGACTCTTTAGTGGAGGAATGACAAGAATTATTGTAAGCAAATTCAGCCAACGGAAGAAACTCGGACCAATCATTCTGGAGTTTGGCTGAATACAAGCGCAAATATTGTTTCAATGATTGGTTAACTCGTTCGGTTTGCCCGTTGGATTGTGGGTGGTAACCGGATGTTAACGACAATTTCATCTTCAATGAGGCACAAAAACATTTCCAGAATTGTGCGATGAATTGTGGACCCCGATCAGAAACAATATCAGTAGGCAACCCATGAAGCCTGAATACATGGCGGAGAAACAAAACTGCCAACCCTTGGGCAGAAGGCAATCGGGGAAGAGCAATAAAATGAGCCATTTTACTAAAACGGTCCACTACCACCCATATGACTCGGAATCCGGCTGAAAGGGGAAGGTCAACCACAAAATCCATGGAAATATGAGACCACGGCCGGAGAGGAACATTTACGGGCATAAGTTGCCCGATGGGCAAGGAACGGGGAACCTTATGCTGTGCACAAACCTGACTTGAATAAACAAATTCCTTGACGTCTTTAGAAAGACCAGGCCACCATACTGAGCGAGAGACTAACTCCAATGTCTTAGAGACTCCTGGATGCCCTGAAACTTTGTTATCATGGAATTCCGTTAAAACAGTAACTCTCAAAAACTCAGGGACGTAAAGACGACCAGCAGGAGTAATTCTAGGAGCTTGGTGTTGAAGCTGTTTTAACTGGGTAAATAAATCTTGTGTGAGGCCCGCCCAGATGACCGAAGATGGAAGTATGGGGGTAACAGGATTGTTATTGTGAACCGGAAGAAAGCTATGTGACAGGGCATCAGCCTTAGTATTCTTGGAACCAGGCCTGAAAGTGATTATAAATTTGAAACGCGTAAAAAATAATGCCCAACGTGCCTGCCGGGCATTAAGCCGCTTAGCCGATTCAATCTATTGCAGGTTCTTATGGTCAGTCAATACCGAAATAGTATGTTTTGCTCCCTCCAGCCAATGCCTCCACTCCTCGAAAGCCCATTTTACCGCCAGTAACTCCCGATTACCAACGTCATAGTTGGATTCAGCGGAGGAGAATTTCCTGGACATAAAGGCACAAGGATGTAACTCCAGAGACTCCGGATCCTTTTGAGAAAGGATAGCCCCCACTCCAACCTCCGAGGCATCAACCTCCACCACAAAGGGCAATTCCGGATTAGGATGTCAGAGGACTGGAGCCGAGACAAAGGCTTGTTTCAAGGCCCGGAAGGACAACTCAGCTTCACGCGACCAGTTGGTAGGATCCGCTCCTTTCTTTGTCAGAGCTACAATGGGAGCAACCAGGTCAGAAAAAGAATGAATGAACCTCCTATAATAATTCGCAAACCCTAAAAAACGCTTAATTGCTTTTAAATTGGTGGGTTGCGCCCAACTAAGGATGGCCTGGAGTTTCTTTGGTTCCATGGAAAATTATGTACCCTAAAAAAGATACTTCCGTGACATGAAACTCACACTTCTCCAGCTTGGCATATAAATGATTCTCACATAACTTTTGAAGAACCAGACGCACCTGGGTAACATGTTGTTCCATTGATTTAGAAAAAATCAGGATGTCGTCTAAGTAAACGACCACGAATTTCCCTAGGAAGTCACGGAGCACATCGTTAATGAGGTCTTGAAAAACTGCCGGAGCATTGGACAGGCCGAACGGCATCACCAGGTATTCGTAGTGACCCGACTGAGTACTGAAGGCCGTTTTCCACTCATCTCCAGATTTAATTCGGATGAGGTTGTACGCTCCTCTAAGGTCAATTTTAGAAAAAATCACAGCAGAACGTAACTGATCAAAGAGTACAGAAATCAACGGCAAAGGATAGGTGTTTTTAACTGAGATCTTATTCAGGGCTCTAAAATCAATGCAAGGTCTAAGCGAGCCATCCTTTTTCTCCACAAAGAAGAAGCCTGCACTTAAAGGAGATTTTGATGGTCTAATAAATCCTTTCTCAAGGCTCTCCTTTACATAATCATTCATAGCCGCAGTTTCTGGCCCGGATAATGCATATAATCTTCCCTTTGGCAATGCGGCACCAGGAATTAACTCAATAGCACAATCATAAGGCCGATGGGGAGGCAGAATGTCCGCATTGCCTTTGGAGAAAACATCAGCAAACTCCTGGTATTCCACCGGAATGAGTTCTGGAATGATAGCTGCTACTCTGACTGGAAACGTGATACATTCCTTATCACAAAAAGTACCCCAATGTGAAATCTTCCCCGACCGCCAATCAATGGTGGGATTATGAAAGGCCAGCCAAGGGTGACCCAGAACAACTGGAACTGCTGGGCAATGTGTAAGAAAGAACTCGATTTTCTCGGAATGTAGAGCTCCTACTGTAAGTAGTACAGGGGGTGTACGGAGAGAAATAATCCCATTAGACAGCGGACTCCCATCTAAGCCATGCATGGTGACACACCTACCCTACAAGGTGAAAAAGCCTGAGGTAACCTTTGAGGGGGTCACATGAGCTGAACGAGTTATGTGAAAAAGCTTGGGAATCTCCAGATAAAAGACTGCAGATTTCCAAAAGGATTCTTATGGCGTATCCTTTCCCATCAATGGATAGGTTACGATGGGAATCCTACCCTAGGGTGGACAAAGCATTAACACGCTTATCCAAGAAGGTAGCCCTCCCGTCCCAGTATACGGCTACCCTCAAAGAGTCTGCTGACCGCAAACAGGAGATTACCCTGAAGTCCATTTATACACATTCAGGTACCTTACTCAGACCGGCAATTGCGTCGGCCTGGGTGTGTAGTGCTGTAGCGGCATGGACGGATACCTTATCTGAGGGGATGGATACCCTAGATAAGGATACTATTTTATTGACCCTGGGGCATATAAGAGATGCTGTCCTATATATGTGTGTATGCAAACTACAGGTGGTGCTGCAGGGCTCACACCCTTTTACTTGTCTTGTAGAGCAACTCTGGAGCTGTTTCTGGGTCCAGCTGCTGCAAGAAATCAGCTTGAATGCTTCAGGGGCTGGGGCATGGCCAACATGAGCCCACACTGATGGGGGGTGGGGGTGTATAAAGCGATTTAGGGGTCATCCAAGCGCAACCCCACAAAGGCCGCCATGCCCTGCGTGACCCTTTTCTCTTTTCATATGCAGACGAGGGTTGCAGCCAACTATGCCCACTGCTTGGATGACATCACTATATGCAAATCCATCTGCTGCAGGCCTTCCCCCAGGAATGCTTGCAGTAGTTGTTGCATTTGGTTTGTTGTTTGGGGGTGCTTCAGTATTAGGCAGCCTTCTGCCCTCCCACATTCGTCTGAAAATGTGTTCTCCCTGCAGTTGTTGTTCCCAGATGAGAGTTCCCTTGTGCTTCCTCAGTTGAATCTCCTTAACTTGACAGGGGTGTGCCCGAGCAGCCGCCCTCCACAGCCCTATCCCAACACATACTTATCTTGCATATGAGATCTCTTGATCATGAAGATAGTTCTCACAGGGTGAGGTTCATCCATTACATTTTAAAGTAGGAAGGTACAAATTACATATTCAAATTACATATATGTGCTGGATTCAAATGTTTTCCCCCCTTCCTTTCTCAATTGTGCCCATCAGCAGCTATTCTAATGTTGCTGCCAATGGGTGTGACGCATTCATTTCTTCTGTGGGGTACACTGGACTCCACAAGGATTCACATTGTATATGTACACCAGAGTAGGATCTTGATCTGAGGCACCAACAGGCTCAAAGCTTTTGACTGTTCCCAAGATGCTCAGCGCCCCCTCCTCTATAACCTCGCTTCCATGAACAGGGAGCTCAGTTTGTAGTTGGTGCCTTCAGTAGCAGGCCACTTAACAGGGGGCTGCCTCAGGCAGCCTATTCTTAGCTATTAATTTTGGCAAGAAAAGAAGAACTTTTTTTATAAGAATCTACAAGGGCTGCAGCAGGCTAGGTCTAATAGACCTCTTTACTGCAGCTCCATCACTCCCAGTGGCGCAGTATACTCCCGTGCCCCGGTTGCTGGGTCACTGCAGCGGAGGCTCCGGTTTCTTCCTAAGGTCAGTCACACACACACCGCCCTCCGGGATCACGAGGCCGCTGATGGGGGCGGGCCGTGTGCGCACTGGCGTGGACACTGATTACTGGGCAGCCGCTCCACTAGCCACCAGGGACAGTTAAGGAGCACAGCTCTGGGGTTTTTTCTCCTATATTAACCCCATTTTGTACTACCCGCAGTGCATTGTGATAGGTAATGGGGCCTAATTCAGGTTGGATCGCAATCCAACTGCAAAAACTGCTAAGAGCATACGCATCCGCCTGCATTTTCTGCGGCACCCCGCAGATAATGCGATCACCTCTGCCTGTGAATCGGTGAAGGGGGGGGGGGAGGGGGGTCAACAACACTCCATTTCCAAGTCGGAGATGGAGCGGTGCGGGGGCACGGTTTCAAAATGGGGTCGGCAACGGAGAAACAGGAGGCGTGGCCAGAGCAGCTGCATGACATCACATGGGCCGGACTCTGCCAGTGGAGCCCCAGCGTCATGAGGTAGATTTTGTAGAGGCCGGGGAGGACTTCTGTTCCTGGGAACTAGCTGTGTTGTGCAGCTTTATTCCTCTGCCCCTACCTCTGGCAAGAAAGGACGCACCTCGCACTTTCTTGTTTCTTTGTGACCGAAAGGACTGCATTTGATAATGCGGAGCTTTCTTATGCTGTGAGGGAACATAAGGTAAAAAATTTGATTTTCCAACTGTAGCTGTGCGTGTTAATGCTTTGTCCATCCTACGGGAGGATTTCCATCGTAACCTATCCGTTGATGGAAAAGGATACGCCATAAGAATCCTTTTGGAAATCTGCAGTCTTTTATCTGGAGATTCCCAAGCTTTTTCACATAACTCGTTCAGCTCGTGTGACCCCCTCAAAGGTTACCTCAGGCTTCTTTCCCTTGTACATATGTACCCTCTTGTCAGGGACAGGGGGTTCCTCTGTGATGTGCAAAACATCTTTTATTGCCATAATCATATATCGAATGGATTTTGCCAATTTTGGCTGTAACTTTGCATCATCGTAATCGACACTGGAGTCAGAATCCGTGTCGGTATCTGTGTCAACAATCTGGGATAGTGGGCGCTTATGAGACCCTGACAGTCCCTGCAACATAGGATCAGGCATGGGTTGAGTCCCTGACTGTCCCAAAGCTTCAGCCTTGTCTAATCTTTTGTACAATGAGTTTACACTAGCATTTAAAACATTCCACATATCCATCCAATCAGGTGTCAGCGGAGACACCACATTCATTTGCTCCCGCTCCTCTCTAATATAGCCTTCTTCCTCAGACATGTCGACACACGAGTACCGACACACCACACACACAGGGAATACTTTTTCTGAAGACATTTTCCCCACAAGGCCCTTTGGAGAGACAGAGAGAGAGTATGCCAGCACACTCCCCAGCGCTATATAACCCAGGAATAACACAGTAACTTAATGTTTGTCCAGTAGCGCTGCTGTATGTAATTTGCGCCGAATTATGTGCCCCCCCTCTCTTTTCAACCCTCTTCTCTACCGTGGTATAAGCAGGGGAGAGTCCGGGGAGCTTCCTCTCAGCGGTGCTGTGGAGAAAAAATGGCGCTGGTGAGTGCTGAGGGAGAAGCCCCGCCCCCTCGGCGGCGGGCTTCTGTCCCGCTTAAACTGTAAAATTGGTGGGGGCTCATACATATATACAGTGCCCAGCTGTATATATGTTATATTTTTGCCAAAAAGAGGTTTATATTGCTGCCCAGGGCGCCCCCCCTGCGCCCTGCACCCTTACAGTGACCGGAGTATGTGAGGTGTATGGGAGCAATGGCGCACAGCTGCAGTGCTGTGCGCTACCTCAGTGAAGATCATGAACTCTGTGGAGCCCGTCTATCCCCATGGTCCTTACGGAGTCCCCAGCATCCTCTAGGACGTTAGAGAAACTAGGATTTTAATACCTACCGGTAAATCCTTTTCTCTTAGTCTGTTGAGGATGCTGGGCACCCGTCCCAGTGTGTACTGTGTCTGCAGTTATTAAATGGCCCTTAACTCCAGAACATTTATGTGGAGACAACTTTCCTGACTTGACCATCTTCCTTGGACGTTTTCCCCCTGTGTGACTGCTCCCCAGCCTCGGAGGGTTGCATCTGTGGTCCCTAGGATCCAGTCCTGGATCCCGAACCATCGCCCCTCTAGGAGGTGAGAACTGTGCAGCCACCAATGGAGTGAGATTCTGGTCTTGGAAGACAGGATTATCCTCCGGTGCATGTGTAGGTGGGATCCGGACCAATTGTCCAACAGGTCCCACTGGAACACTCTGGCATGGAACCTGCCAAACTGAATGGTCTCGTAGGCCACAACCATCTTCCCCAGCAACTGAATGCATTGATGGATTAACACTCTTGCTGGTTTCAGAATTTGTTTGACCAGACTCTGGATCTCCATAGCCTTTCCAGTGGAAGAAAACCTCTTCTGTGTCCAGTATGTGTTATGATTCCAGCACTCTGGTCAGAGAAGATCTTATGGCAAGGACCGGAGCACTGGAACGGAATGCTGGGGAAGGGAGCAGGACAGGAAAATAGCCCTTGGCGCCCTAACTCTGTTGTCTCACCCGTGTTGTCAGAAATCCCCTGCGAGACTATGGTTTCTTGAGCCCTTGGCAACCGCGTTTGAAGGGCGGATTATGTCTGCCCAACTTCGATGCCCCCCGGTCTTAATGAGAGACAAAGGGAAACCCGAGACAGGGTGATAACAAGAGGCCCTCTAACTAAACAACCAGGCCAGGGGCTAAGCAAACTCAAAACTATAATATGTGCTGAGAAACCGCCAGGAAAAAGGACAACCAAAATATCCACTTGTCCAATTCTCCTACCCGGCACCGCCGAGTACCAGAGAGGACTTGTGGAAGCGGAACCCTCCGCAAATGCTCCAAACACAAAATATAAAAGGTAAAGCGGCTGAGCCGCAACACACGGCAGAGCCGCAACTCACGAACACCACTGGATATAAAACGGTGATCAGTCAGGACTCCAGGGAACCAAACGACCTCTTGGGATGAGATGACAACTCCCGAATACCGGACTTCTGCGGACTGGAATGACCGGATACAGCAGGACTGGAAACAGACTCTCAGCAAACAAAGGCAGCATGCAGGAAGCTATTACCGGCATCTGTGAGAAGCCCTGGGAGTGTATTTAACAAGGAGTCCTCCAATCAGCTGCTAAAGGCTGATTAGAATAAATGCCGTGCAGCTGCCTTGCTGCACGGCCAGAGAGCAGGTGAATATCTTAATTTCCTAAAGCCTAGCAACGGGGAACGCGGTCCACCAGTGGCGTCCCCGTTGCTAGGGTCCGTGCGGCTCAGCGCGCCCGGCGTCTAGCATTGCTAGGGAGCCGGCGGCTGTACGTGCATGGCATCTCTAGTTGCTAGGCGCCGGGCCGCGCAGACCATCAAGCGGACCCCGGCGCCTAACAGTACCCCCCCCTTGAGGAGGGGTCAAGGAACCCCTAAAGCCAGGTTTCTGAGGAAATTCCCGGAAAAATGCCCTCTTGAGCCTCGGGGCATGAAGATCCTTATCCAGGACCCAAGACCTTTCCTCCGGACCATAGCCTTTCCAGTGAACCAGAAAATACAGCCGATCCCGGGACAATTTGGAATCGAGAACCTTCTCTACCAAGAACTCCTGTTGTCCCTGTACATCCACTGGAGATCTACCCTGAGAGATCTTCCGAGGAAATCTACTGGAAGAAACGTATTGTTTCAACAGGGAACAATGAAACGTATTTCCAATCCTGAGAGATCTTGGTAAACGTAACCGAAAGGCAACTGGGTTGACTCTTTTAATAATAAGAAATGGCCCAATAAATTTGGGTCCCAGTCTAGCTGAGGATTGTCGAAGCCTGATGTTGCGAGTCGACAACCACACCCTATCTCCCACCTTAAAAGTGCAAGGACGTCGGAGCCTGTCAGAAAATTTCTTCTCTCGAAAGGCCGCTTTTCTGAGAGCAAGGTGCACCTTTTTCCAAATGGCTCTGAGATGGGAGGTTAAGGTAAGCGAGGAGACTGAGGAATGATGAAAAAAAGAATTAGCTCTGGGGTGAAAACCAAAAACTGAAAAGAATGGAGACTCTTTAGTGGAGGAATGACAAGAATTATTGTAAGCAAATTCAGCCAACGGAAGAAACTCGGACCAATCATTCTGGAGTTTGGCTGAATACAAGCGCAAATATTGTTTCAATGATTGGTTAACTCGTTCGGTTTGCCCGTTGGATTGTGGGTGGTAACCGGATGTTAACGACAATTTCATCTTCAATGAGGCACAAAAACATTTCCAGAATTGTGCGATGAATTGTGGACCCCGATCAGAAACAATATCAGTAGGCAACCCATGAAGCCTGAATACATGGCGGAGAAACAAAACTGCCAACCCTTGGGCAGAAGGCAATCGGGGAAGAGCAATAAAATGAGCCATTTTACTAAAACGGTCCACTACCACCCATATGACTCGGAATCCGGCTGAAAGGGGAAGGTCAACCACAAAATCCATGGAAATATGAGACCACGGCCGGAGAGGAACATTTACGGGCATAAGTTGCCCGATGGGCAAGGAACGGGGAACCTTATGCTGTGCACAAACCTGACTTGAATAAACAAATTCCTTGACGTCTTTAGAAAGACCAGGCCACCATACTGAGCGAGAGACTAACTCCAATGTCTTAGAGACTCCTGGATGCCCTGAAACTTTGTTATCATGGAATTCCGTTAAAACAGTAACTCTCAAAAACTCAGGGACGTAAAGACGACCAGCAGGAGTAATTCTAGGAGCTTGGTGTTGAAGCTGTTTTAACTGGGTAAATAAATCTTGTGTGAGGCCCGCCCAGATGACCGAAGATGGAAGTATGGGGGTAACAGGATTGTTATTGTGAACCGGAAGAAAGCTATGTGACAGGGCATCAGCCTTAGTATTCTTGGAACCAGGCCTGAAAGTGATTATAAATTTGAAACGCGTAAAAAATAATGCCCAACGTGCCTGCCGGGCATTAAGCCGCTTAGCCGATTCAATCTATTGCAGGTTCTTATGGTCAGTCAATACCGAAATAGTATGTTTTGCTCCCTCCAGCCAATGCCTCCACTCCTCGAAAGCCCATTTTACCGCCAGTAACTCCCGATTACCAACGTCATAGTTGGATTCAGCGGAGGAGAATTTCCTGGACATAAAGGCACAAGGATGTAACTCCAGAGACTCCGGATCCTTTTGAGAAAGGATAGCCCCCACTCCAACCTCCGAGGCATCAACCTCCACCACAAAGGGCAATTCCGGATTAGGATGTCAGAGGACTGGAGCCGAGACAAAGGCTTGTTTCAAGGCCCGGAAGGACAACTCAGCTTCACGCGACCAGTTGGTAGGATCCGCTCCTTTCTTTGTCAGAGCTACAATGGGAGCAACCAGGTCAGAAAAAGAATGAATAAACCTCCTATAATAATTCGCAAACCCTAAAAAACGCTTAATTGCTTTTAAATTGGTGGGTTGCGCCCAACTAAGGATGGCCTGGAGTTTCTTTGGTTCCATGGAAAATTATGTACCCTAAAAAAGATACTTCCGTGACATGAAACTCACACTTCTCCAGCTTGGCATATAAATGATTCTCACATAACTTTTGAAGAACCAGACGCACCTGGGTAACATGTTGTTCCATTGATTTAGAAAAAATCAGGATGTCGTCTAAGTAAACGACCACGAATTTCCCTAGGAAGTCACGGAGCACATCGTTAATGAGGTCTTGAAAAACTGCCGGAGCATTGGACAGGCCGAACGGCATCACCAGGTATTCGTAGTGACCCGACTGAGAACTGAAGGCCGTTTTCCACTCATCTCCAGATTTAATTCGGATGAGGTTGTACGCTCCTCTAAGGTCAATTTTAGAAAAAATCACAGCAGAACGTAACTGATCAAAGAGTACAGAAATCAACGGCAAAGGATAGGTGTTTTTAACTGAGATCTTATTCAGGGCTCTAAAATCAATGCAAGGTCTAAGCGAGCCATCCTTTTTCTCCACAAAGAAGAAGCCTGCACTTAAAGGAGATTTTGATGGTCTAATAAATCCTTTCTCAAGGCTCTCCTTTACATAATCATTCATAGCCGCAGTTTCTGGCCCGGATAATGCATATAATCTTCCCTTTGGCAATGCGGCACCAGGAATTAACTCAATAGCACAATCATAAGGCCGATGGGGAGGCAGAATGTCCGCATTGCCTTTGGAGAAAACATCAGCAAACTCCTGGTATTCCACCGGAATGAGTTCTGGAATGATAGCTGCTACTCTGACTGGAAACGTGATACATTCCTTATCACAAAAAGTACCCCAATGTGAAATCTTCCCCGACCGCCAATCAATGGTGGGATTATGAAAGGCCAGCCAAGGGTGACCCAGAACAACTGGAACTGCTGGGCAATGTGTAAGAAAGAACTCGATTTTCTCGGAATGTAGAGCTCCTACTGTAAGTAGTACAGGGGGTGTACGGAGAGAAATAATCCCATTAGACAGCGGACTCCCATCTAAGCCATGCATGGTGACACACCTACCCAAAGGTAACTGAGGAATGCCTAAGGCCTTAGCCCAAGTTAAATCCATAAAGTTTCCTGCAGCTCCACTGTCAACAAAAGCCGACACCAAAGAACTGAGGCTGCCAAAGGAAACTTTAACTGGGACTAAAAGGGAGTTATTCGAGGAGATAAGCTGCAGACCTAGGTGAACCCCCTCACAATTCACCTGGTCAAAGCGTTTCCCGACTTGTTCGGACAATTACGAGCAAAATGTCCCTTACCCCCACAGTACAGACAAAGACCAGAATTTTGCCTTCTGGCTCTTTCTTCAGGAGACAGCCGGGAGAGACCCATCTGCATGGTCTCCTCTACGTCTTCAGGAATGGAATATACACACGGACTTGTCCTTACAGGTGCTCCTTTTTCAGCCCTCCGCTCTCTGAGACGACGATCAATCTTAATAGAAAGCTCCATGAGTTTATCGAGAGTCTCAGGAGCAGGGTACTGAAGGAGACTGTCTTTTATAGACTCTGATAAGCCGAGGCGAAACTGACTGCGCAGGGCTGGGTCATTCCAGCCACAGTCGTTCGACCAACGGCGAAACTCCGTACAATAAACCTCTGCAGGATTTCTACCCTGTCTGAGAGGGCGCAACTGACTTTCAGCGGACGCCTCTCTATCAGGGTCATCATACAAGAGCCCTAAAGACTCAAAAAAAGCGTCAATTGACAACAATGCCGGATCCTCTGCTCTTAAACCAAATGCCCAGGTCTGAGGATCCCCCTGGAGCAAAGAAATAATAAACCCGACCCGCTGAGATTCAGTACCCGAGGAAGTCGGTCTTAAACGAAAATAAAGTTTACAGGATTCTTTAAAATTAAAAAACTCTTTTCTATCACCAGAAAAACGGTCAGGCAAATGCATCTTTGGTTCAGGGACTACCCTTGGGGAAGCTCGCAAAAGATCTTCCTGCGACTTCACCCGAAGAGAAAGATCCTGAACCATCTGAGTAAGTTCTTGAATCTGGCTGACTAAGAGCTGACCAGGATTTGGCCCTAAACCTGTTGGATTCATGAGGCCGATAAACTCTCACAAAACTGAATGAGAAAAAATTAAACCCCGTTTAATTTTAAGTTTTGGTATGGCCGGTAATAATGTTATGATTCCAGCACTCTGGTCAGAGAAGATCTTATGGCAAGGACTGGAGCACTGGAACGGAATGCTGGGGAAGGGAGCAGGACAGGAAAATAGCCCCTGGCGCCCTAACTCTGTTGTCTCACCCGTGTTGTCAGAAATCCCCTGCAAGACTATGGTTTCTTGAGCCCTTGGCAGCCGCGTTTGAAGGGCGGATTATGTCTGCCCAACTTCGATGCCCCCCCGGTCTTAATGAGAGACAAAGGGAAACCTGAGACAGGGTGATAACAAGAGGCCCTCTAACTAAACAACCAGGCCAGGGGCTAAGCAAACTCAAAACTATAATAAGTAGACAAGTCAAAATTTCAAACCCCCTGTTATGGTGTAGGGTACCTGGCCTTCTCTGATGTAATCAGAGTTAGATTTGATTCAGTGATTTTATAAAAACAGCTAGGAAGCACAATTTAGCAGTGGGTTGCAGAGAAAAAAAATATGCTGGCAGAAAAATCCAATTGAGTGATTAAACAGCTCTTCATTTTCTGGCTTTATTTTTATGCTAACAAATTTGTTCTCTGAAAAGTGTCCACAAAGCTAAGTCTCTGATTAACACCTTTGTAAGGATGGTTTTTCACCTATTACTAAATTAAACTTGCTTCATTGGAAAGGCAGCAAGATGCATCCTCATTTCAATGGTAAGTCAACCTTCTTGCCCTATGTTCCCTGTCAACGGATGAAGACGCATCATTATCTACCGCAGTCATTTTGGCCCAATAGATATGCAAGAAGTTTAGATTCCCCTTTCTTTGCAGGTAGAGGAAGGAAAAGGAAGAGGTCTGTAGCCTCTTCAAGATCGCAGGACCAGAGATTGTCCTCTGCTTCTGCCAAATCCACTGCATGACACTGGGGCTTTCTTGCAGGAGCCCACACCAGTGGGGGCACGTCTAAAACTCTTCAGTCAGTTCTGGATTCATTCGGACCTGGACTCGTGGGTTTTACAAATAGTGTCCCAAGGGTACAAACTGGGGTTTCAAGACGTTCCCCCTCACCGATTGTTCAAATTGGCCTTAGTCAGCAGGGAGAAGGTTTTTATTCAAGCCTCTTCGTGGTCCCGAAGCCGGACGGCTCAGTCAGACCAATCTTAAATCTGAAATCCCTCAATTTCTTCCTAAAGAAATTCAATTTCAAGATGGAATTTCTCAGGGCAGTGATCTCCAGTCCGGAGGACGGAGATTTCATGGTTTTGGTAGACATAAAGGATGCCTACTTACATGTTCCCATTTAGCCACTGCCTCAAGCTACCTAAGGTTTGCAATTCAGGATTGTCATTACCAATTTCAGACATTGCCGTTTGGTCTGTCCACGGCTCCGAGGATTTTCACCAGGGTGATGGCGGAAATTATGGTTCTCCTTCGCAAGCAAGGAGTCACAATTATCCCGTACTTGGATGATCTCCTGATAAAGGCGAGATCCAGGGACCAGTTGGTGCAAAACATTGCACTCTCCCTGACAGTTCTTCAACAACATGGTTGGCTCCTAAACTTGCCAAAATCGCAGTTGGTCCCAATGACGCGGTTGTTGTTTTTGGGAGTCATACTGTTAGGCGCCGGGGTCCGCTTGATGGTCTGCGCGGCCCGGCGCCTAGCAACTAGAGACGCCGTGCACGTACAGCCGCCGGCTCCCTAGCAACGCTAGACGCCGGGCGCGCTGAGCCGCACGGACCCTAGCAACGGGGACGCCACTGGCGGACCGCGTTCCCCGTTGCTAGGCTTTAGGAAATTAAGATATTCACCTGCTCTCTGGCCGTGCAGCAAGGCAGCTGCACGGCATTTATTCTAATCAGCCTTTAGCAGCTGATTGGAGGACTCCTTGTTAAATACACTCCCAGGGCTTCTCACAGACGCCGGTAATAGCTTCCTGCATGCTGCCTTTGTTTGCTGAGAGTCTGTTTCCAGTCCTGCTGTATCCGGTCATTCCAGTCCGCAGAAGTCCGGTATTCGGGAGTTGTCATCTCATCCCAAGAGTTCGTTTGGTTCCCTGGAGTCCTGACTGATCACCGTTTTATATCCAGTGGTGTTCGTGAGTTGCGGCTCTGCCGTGTGTTGCGGCTCAGCCGCTTTACCTTTTATATTTTGTGTTTGGAGCATTTGCGGAGGGTTCCGCTTCCACAAGTCCTCTCTGGTACTTGGCGGTGCCGGGTAGGAGAATTGGACAAGTGGATATTTTGGTTGTCCTTTTTCCTGGCGGTTTCTCCGCACATATTATAGTTTTGAGTTTGCTTAGCCCCTGGCCTGGTTGTTTAGTTAGAGGGCCTCTTGTTATCACCCTGTCTCAGGTTTCCCTTTGTCTCTCATTAAGACCGGGGGGCATCGAAGTTGGGCAGACATAATCCGCCCTTCAAACGCGGCTGCCAAGGGCTCAAGAAACCATAGTCTCGCAGGGGATTTCTGACAACATGGGTGAGACAACAGAGTTAGGGCGCCAGGGGCTATTTTCCTGTCCTGCTCCCTTCCCCAGCATTCCGTTCCAGTGCTCCAGTCCTTGCCATAAGATCTTCTCTGACCAGAGTGCTGGAATCATAACATTATTACCGGCCATACCAAAACTTAAAATTAAACGGGGTTTAATTTTTTCTCATTCAGTTTTGTGAGAGTTTATCGGCCTCATGAATCCAACAGGTTTAGGGCCAAATCCTGGTCAGCTCTTAGTCAGCCAGATTCAAGAACTTACTCAGATGGTTCAGGATCTTTCTCTTCGGGTGAAGTCGCAGGAAGATCTTTTGCGAGCTTCCCCAAGGGTAGTCCCTGAACCAAAGATGCATTTGCCTGACCGTTTTTCTGGTGATAGAAAAGAGTTTTTTAATTTTAAAGAATCCTGTAAACTTTATTTTCGTTTAAGACCGACTTCCTCGGGTACTGAATCTCAGCGGGTCGGGTTTATTATTTCTTTGCTCCAGGGGGATCCTCAGACCTGGGCATTTGGTTTAAGAGCAGAGGATCCGGCATTGTTGTCAATTGACGCTTTTTTTGAGTCTTTAGGGCTCTTGTATGATGACCCTGATAGAGAGGCGTCCGCTGAAAGTCAGTTGCGCGCTCTCAGACAGGGTAGAAATCCTGCAGAGGTTTGTTGTACGGAGTTTCGCCGTTGGTACCTGCCAGGTGAGATACTATGATCATGTTGGTGCTTCTCCCAGGGCAAGGCTCACCCATTGCACTCTGGGTGTGCTGCCCCTGTGATTTCCCCAAATGTGGGAAACTTGACTGCATAATTTGTGTTTCCCCTGGTCGGCTCTCGTATAATTCAGATCTCTTTGTCTCAGGTCTCTCTCCAGCCTAGTTTGCTGTCTGTTTCCACTTCTCTTTTCTTGAGCCGCTCCCTTCTATGCCCTTGCGCACTATCCTGACTTCTCCCGTCTGCTTACTTTGTGCCTTCCAACACACAATGCAAACTACAGGTAGTGCTGCAGGGCCCACACCCTTTTACTTGCCTCACAGAGCAGCTCTGGAGCTGTTACAGTGCCCAGCTGCTGCAAGAAATCAGCTTGAATGCTTCAGGGGCTGGGGCATTGCCAACATGAGCCCCACACCGAAGGAGGGTGGGGGTGTTTAATGCGAACTAAGGGTCACCCAAGCGCCGCAAAAGGCCGCCATGCCCTGCATGCCCCTTTTCTCTTTTCATATGCAGACGAGGGTTGAAGCCAACTTTGACCCACTGCTTGGATGGCATTACCATATGCAAATCAATCTGCTGCAGGCCTTCCCCCAGGAATGCTTGCACTAGTTGTTGCATTTGGTTTGTTGTTTGGGGGTGCTTCAGTATTAGGCAGCCTTCTGCCCTCCCATGTTCATCTGAAAATATGTGTTCTCCCTGCAGTTGTTGTCCCCAGATGAGAGTTCCCTTGTGCTGCCTCAGTTGAATCTCCTTTACTTGACAGAGATGTGCCTGAGCAGCGGCCCTCCCCAGCCCTATCCCAAATCATACTTATTTTGCATAGGAGATACCATGGTCATGAAGATTGTTCTCCCAGGTTGAGGTTCATTCATTGCATTCTGGGTATGCTGACCCCTGTGATTTCCCCAAATGTGGGAAACTCGACTGCATTATTTGTGGTAGTGGGGGACTGTGTTTGTGCTTTCCTCTGCTCAGCTCTGGTAAAAATCAGATTTCTATGTCTCAGATCTTCCTCTAGCCTTGTTCTTCTTTCGAGAGTTCCCTTGTGCTGCCTCAGTTGGATCTCCTTCACTTGACAGGGGGGTGCCCGAGCAGCGACCCTCCCCAGCTCTAGCCCAACTCCTACTTACCTGCCAGGTGAGATACTATGATCAGGAAGGTGCTTCTCCCAGGGCAAGGCTCACCCATTGCACTCTGGGTGTGCTGCTCCTGCGATTTCCCCAAATGTGGGAAACTTGACTGCATAATTTGTGTTTCCTCTGGTCGGCTCTCGTATAATTCAGATCTCTTTGTCTCAGGTCTTTCTCCAGCCGAGTTTGCTGTCTGTTTCCACTTCTCTTTTCTTGAGCCGCTCCCTTCTATGCCCTTGCACACTATACTGACCTCTCCCGTCTGCTTACTTGTGCCTTCCAACGCACAATGCATACTACAGGTAGTGCTGCAGGGCCCACACCCTTTTACATGCTTTTCAGAACAGCTCTGGAGCTGTTACAGTGCCCAGCTGCTGCAAGAAATCATCTTGAATGCTTCAGGGGCTGGGGCATAGCCAACATGAGACCCACACCGAAGGAGGGTGGAGATGTTTAATGTGAATTAGGGGTCATCCAAGCGCCACAAAAGGACGCCATGCCCTGCACATCCCTTTTTTCTTTTCATATGCAGACGAGGGTTGAAGCCAACTTTGACCCACTGCTTGGATGACATCACCATATGCAAATCCATCTGCTGTAGGCCTTCCCCCAGGAATGCTTGTACTAGTTGTTGCATTTGGTTTGTTGTTTGGGGGTGCTTCAGTATTAGGCAGCCTTCTGCCCTCCCATGTTCATCTGAAAATATGTGTTCTCCCAGCAGTTGTTGTCCCCAGATGAGAGTTCCCTTGTGCTGCCTCAGTTGAATCTCCTTTACTTGACAGAGATGTGCCTGAGCAGCGGCCCTCCCCAGCTCTATCCCAAATCATACTTATTTTGCATAGGAGATACCATGGTCATGAAGATTGTTCTCCCAGGGTGAGGTTCATTCATTGCATTCTGGGTATGCTGACTCCTATGATTTCCCCAAATGTGGGAAACTTGACTGCATTATTTGTGGTAGTGGGGGACTGTGTTTGTGCTTTCCTCTGGTCAGCTCTGGTAAAAGTCAGATTTATTTGTCTCAGATCTTCCTCTAGCCTTGTTCTTCTTTCGAGAGTTCCCTTGTGCTGCCTCAGTTGGATCTCCTTCAATTGACAGGGGGGTGCCCGAGCATCGACCCTCCCCAGCTCAAGCCCAACTCCTACTTACCTGCCAGGTGAGATATTATGATCATGAAGGTGCTTCTCCCAGGGCAAGGCTCACCCATTGCACTCTGGGTGTGCTGCTCCTGCGATTTCCCCAAATGTGGGAAACTTGACTGCATAATTTGTGTTTCCCCTGGTCAGCTCTCGTATAATTCAGATCTCTTTGTCTCAGGTCTCTCTCCAGCCTAGTTTGCTGTCTGTTTCAACTTCTCTTTTCTTGAGCCGCTCCCTTCTATGCCCTTGCGCACTATCTTGACTTCTCCCATCTGCTTACTTTGTGCCTTCCAACGCACAATGCGAACTACAGGTAGTGCTGCAGGGCCCACACCCTTTTACTTGCCTTACAGAGCAGCTCTGGAGCTATTACAGTGCCCAGCTGCTGCAAGTAATCAGCTTGAATGCTTCAGGGGCTGGGGCATAGCCAACATGAGCCCCACACCGAAGTAGGGTGGAGGTGTTTAATGCGAACTAGGGGTCATCCAAGCGCCGCAAAAGGCCGCCATGCCCTGCACGCCCCTTTTCTCTTTTCATATGCAGACGAGGGTTGAAGCCAACTTTGACCCACTGCTTGGATGACATCACCATATGCAAATCCATCTGCTGCAGGCCTTCCCCCAGGAATGCTTGTACTAGTTGTTGCATTTGGTTTGTTGTTTGGGGGTGCTTCAGTATTAGGCAGCCTTCTGCCCTCCCATGTTCATCTGAAAATATGTGTTCTCCCTGCAGTTGTTGTCCCCAGATGAGAGTTCCCTTGTGCTGCCTCAGTTGAATCTCCTTTACTTGACAGAGATGTGCCTGAGCAGCGGCCCTCCCCAGCCCTATCCCAAATCATACTTATTTTGCATAGGAGATACCATGGTCATGAAGATTGTTCTCCCAGGGTGAGGTTCATTCATTGCATTCTGGGTATGCTGACCCCTGTGATTTCCCCAAATGTGGGAAACTCGACTGCATAATTTGTGGTAGTGGGGGACTGTGTTTGTGCTTTCCTCTGGTCAGCTCTGGTAAAAGCCAGATTTCTGTGTCTCAGATCTTCCTCTAGCCTTGTTCTTCTTTCGAGAGTTCTCTTGTGCTGCCTCAGTTGGATCTCCTTCACTTGACAGGGGGGTGCCCGAGCAGCGACCCTCCTCAGCTCTTGCCCAACTCCTACTTACCTGCCAGGTGAGATACTATGATCATGAAGGTGCTTCTCCCAGGGCAAGGCTCACCCATTGCACTCTGTGTGTGCTGCTCCAGCTATTTCCCCAAATGTGGGAAACTCGACTGCATAATTTGTGTTTCCCCTGGTCGGCTCTCGTATAATTCAGATCTCTTTGTCTCAGGTCTCTCTCCAGCCTAGTTTGCTGTCTGTTTCCACTTCTCTTTTCTTGAGCCGCTCCCTTCTATGCCCTTGCGCACTATCCTGACTTCTCCCGTCTGCTTACTTTGTGCCTTCCAACGCACAATGCGAACTACAGGTAGTGCTGCAGGGCCCACACCCTTTTAGTTCCCTTACAGAGCAGCTCTGGAGCTGTTACAGTGCCCAGCTGCTGCAAGAAATCAGCTTGAATGTTCTTCGTTGATTGATGGAAGAAACATCTTACAAAAACTCTCCAGATTATTGACTTTTTAAAGTTTTTCTAGGAAACGTTCTAGATGAATGCTTATTAGCGTTTGTCAGAATGTACGTTTGCAAAGTGTCTCTGTGGCGCAATCAGTTAGCGTGTTCGGTTATTATCCAAAAGGTTGGTGGTTCAATCCCACCCAGGGACGTAATTTACCTTGTTATCAGATTTTGGTGATCTTTAAGTAGACAAGTCAAAATTTCAAACCCCCTCTTGTGGTGTAGGGTACCTGGCCTTCTCTGATGTAATCAGAGTTAGATTTGATTAAGTGATTTTATAAAAAAAACAGCTAGGAAGCACAATTTAGCAGTGGGTTGCAGAGAAAAAGAAATATGCTGGCAAAAAAATCCAATTGAGTGATTAAACAGCTCTTCATTTTCTTGCTTTATTTTTGTGCTAACAAATTTTTTCTCTGAAAAGTGTCCACAAAGCCAAGTCTCTGATTAACACCTTTGTAGGGATGGTTTTTCACCTATTACTAAATTAAACTTGCTTCATTGGAAAGGCAGCAAGATGCATCGTCATTTCAATATCTACTGAAATAATACAGGTTGACACCAGGAAACATTAACGCCACTGCATCCTTGCTGCTTTCTCATGTGGAAGTCTGTTTAATGTGAAAACAAGGTGATATCTAATTAGCACACAGGTAAGGAATTAAGAAAATCTTTATTTAAGGGTGAAGATGTTTCTCACAAAATCGTTGCCCCAATGCATCATTGAAATTCAAGCTGGAAAGATGATTTTAATATATCACTTGTACATTTTGTATTGCTCTTCTGGTGACAATGTAGTTTGTTTTTGTCAATTACCATTTTAATAATAGGGTAAAGAAAATTAAGTGGATTTTTGAAAGAAAACAATACTGTCAATATACTATTAAACAAATTAAAATGGTAAAAGTTATTGTACTTTAAGTAAAAATAAAAGAGCCAAAATATCAATCCCAATATTGGATTACTTTAATTAAAAAAAAATGCATATAGCAGAGGATAGTTTCAATCTGCCTACCTCTGGGTTATCGGCCCAGCATGCTTCCATTGCAGTACTCTGCTGCACATGTAAGTGCAAGAGATCCTGAAGCACTCACTCATCGTGGGAAAGTACCAATGTGTTTCTTCGTTGGTTGATGGAAGAAACATCTTACAAAAACTCTCCAGATTATTGACTTTTTAAAGTTTTTCTAGGAAACGTTCTAGATGAATGCTTATTAGCCTTTGTCAGTATGTACTTTTTGCAAAGTGTCTCTGTGGCGCAATCGGTTAGTGTGTTCGGCTATTAACCAAAAGGTTGGTGGTTCAATCCCATCCAGGGATGTAATTGACCTTGTGATCAGATTTTGGTGATATTTAAGTAGACAAGTCAAAATTTCAAACCCCCTGTTATGGTGTGGGTACCTGGCCTTCCCTGATGTAATCAGAGTTAGATTTGATTCAGTGATTTTATAAAAACAGCTAGGAAGCACAATTTAGCAGTAGGTTGCAGAGAAAAAAAATATGCTGGCAGAAAAATCCAATTGAGTGAATAAACAGCTCTTCATTTTCTGGCTTTATTTTTATGCTAACAAATTTGTTCTCTGAAAAGTGTCCACAAAGCCAAGTCTCTGATTAACACCTTTGTAAGGATGGTTTTTCACCTATTACTAAATTAAACTTGCTTCATTGGAAAGGCAGCAAGATGCATCCTCATTTCAATGTCTACTGAAATAATACAGGTTGACACCAGGAAACATTAACGCCACTGCATCCTTGCTGCTTTCTCATGTGGAAGTCTGTTTAATGTGAAAACAAGGTGATATCTAATTAGCACACAGGTAAGGAATTAAGAAAATCTTTTTTTAAGGGTGAAGATGTTTCTCACAAAATCGTTGCCCCAATGCATCATTGAAATTCAACCTGGAAAGATGATTTTAATATATCACTTGTACATTTTGTATTGCTCTTCTGGTGACAATGTAGTTTGTTTTTGTCAATTACCATTTTAATAATAGGGTAAAGAAAATTAAGTGGATTTTTGAAAGAAAACAATACTGTCAATATACTATTAAAACAAATTAAAATGGTAAAAGTTATTGTACTTTAAGTAAAAATAAAAGAGCAAAAATATCCATCCCAGTTTTGGATTACTTTAATTAACAAAAAAAATGCATATAACAAAGGATAGTTTCAATCTGCCTACCTCTGGGTTATGGGCCCAGCATGCTTCCATTGGAGTACTCTGCTGCACATGTAAGTGCAAGAGATCCTGAAGCACTCACTCATCATGGGAAAGTACCAATGTGTTTCTTTGTTGGTTGATGGAAGAAACATCTTACAAAAACTCTCCAGATTATTGACGTTTTAAAGTTTTTCTAGGAAACGTTCTAGATGAATGCTTATTAGCCTTTGTCAGTATGTACTTTTTGCAAAGTGTCTCTGTGGCGCAATTGGTTAGTGTGTACGGCTATTAACCAAAAGGTTGGTGGTTAAATTCTACCCAGGGACGTAATTGACCTTGTGATCAGATTTTGGTGATATTTAAGTAGACAAGTCAAAATTTCAAACCCCCTCTTATTGTGTAGGGTACCTAGCCTTCTCTGATGTAATCAGAGTTAGATTTGATTCAGTGATTTTATAAAAACAGCTAGGAAGCACAATTTAGCAGTGGGTTGCAGAGAAAAAGAAATATGCTGGCAAAAAAATCCAATTGAGTGATTAAACAGCTCTTCATTTCTGGCTTTATTTTTATGCTAACAAATTTGTTCTCTGAAAAGTGTCCACAAAGCCAAGTCTCTGATTAACACCTTTGTAGGGATGGTTTTTCACCTATTACTAAATTAAACTTGCTTCATTGGAAAGGCAGCAAGATGCATCCTCATTTCAATGTCTACTGAAATAATACAGGTTGACACCAGGAAACATTAACGCCACTGCATCCTTGCTGCTTTCTCATGTGGAAGTCTGTTTAATGTGAAAACAAGGTGATATCTAATTAGCACACAGGTAAGGAATTAAGAAAATCTTTATTTAAGGGTGAAGATGTTTCTCACAAAATCGTTGCCCCAATGCATCATTGAAATTCAAGCTGGAAAGATGATTTTAATATATCACTTGTACATTTTGTATTGCTCTTCTGGTGACAATGTAGTTTGTTTTTGTCAATTACCATTTTAATAATAGGGTAAAGAAAATTAAGTGGATTTTTGAAAGAAAACAATACTGTCAATATACTATCAAAACAAATTAAAATGGTAAAAGTTATTGTACTTTAAGTAAAAATAAAAGATCCAAAATATCAATCCCAGTTTTGGATTACTTTAATTAACAAAAAAAATGCATATAGCAAAGGATAGTTTCAATCTGCCTACCTCTGGGTTATGGGCCCAGCATGCTTCCATTGCAGTACTCTGCTGCACATGTAAGTGCAAGAGATCCTGAAGCACTCACTCATCATGGGAAAGTACCAATGTGTTTCTTCATTGGTTGATGGAAGAAACATCTTACAAAAACTCTCCAGATTATTGACTTTTTAAAGTTTTTCTAGGAAACGTTCTAGATGAATGCTTATTAGCCTTTGTCAGTATGTACTTTTGCAAAGTGTCTCTGTGGCGCAATTGGTTAGTGTGTAAGGCTATTAACCAAAAGGTTGGTGGTTCAATCCCACCCAGCGACGTAATTGACCTTGTGATCAGATTTTGGTGATATTTAAGTAGACAAGTCAAAATTTCAAACCCCATCTATTGTGTAGGGTACCTGGCCTTCTCTGATGTTATCAGAGTTAGATTTGATTCAGTGGTTTTATAAAAAACAGCTAGGAAGCACAATTTAGCAGTGGGTTGCAGAGAAAAAAAATATGCTGGCAAAAAAATCCAATTGAGTGATTAAACAGCTCTTCATTTTCTGGTTTATTTTTATGCTAACAAATTTGTTCTCTGAAAAGTGTCCACAAAGCCAAGTCTCTGATTAACACCTTTGTAGGGATGGTTTTTCACCTATTACTAAATTAAACTTGCTTCATTGGAAAGGCAGCAAGATGCATCCTCATTTCAATGTCTACTGAAATAATACAGGTTGACACCAGGAAACATTAACGCCACTGCATCCTTGCTGCTTTCTCATGTGGAAGTCTGTTTAATGTGAAAACAAGGTGATATCTAATTAGCACACAGGTAAGGAATTAAGAAAATCTTTATTTAAGGGTGAAGATGTTTCTCACAAAATCGTTGCCCCAATGCATCATTGAAATTCAAGCTGGAAAGATGATTTTAATATATCACTTGTACATTTTGTATTGCTCTTCTGGTGACAATGTAGTTTGTTTTTGTCAATTACCATTTTAATAATAGGGTAAAGAAAATGAAGTGGATTTTTGAAAGAAAACAATACTGTCAATATACTATTAAAACAAATTAAAATGGTAAAAGTTATTGTACTTTAAGTAAAAATAAAAGAGCAAAAATATCAATCCCAGTTTTGGATTACTTTAATTAACAAAAAAAAATGCATATAGCAAAGGATAATTTCAATCTGCCTACCTCTGGGTTATGGGCCCAGCATGCTTCCATTGCAGTACTCTGCTGCACATGTAAGTGCAAGAGATCCTGAAGCACTCACTCATCATGGGAAAGTACCAATGTGTTTCTTCGTTGGTTGATGGAAGAAACATCTTACAAAAACTCTCCAGATTATTGACTTTTTAAAGTTTTTCTAGGAAACGTTCTAGATGAATGCTTATTAGCCTTTGTCAGTATGTACTTTTGCAAAGTGTCTCTGTGGCGCAATTGGTTAGTGTGTAAGGCTATTAACAAAAGGTTGGTGGTTCAATCCCACCCAGGAATGTAATTGACCTTGTGATCAGATTTTGGTGATATTTAAGTAGACAAGTCAAAATTTCAAACCCCCTCTTATTGTGTAGGTTACCTGGCCTTCTCTGATGTAATCAGAGTTAGATTTGATTCAGTGATTTTATTAAAAACAGCTAGGAAGCACAATTTAGCAGTGGGTTGCAGATAAAAAAAATATGCTGGCAAAAAAATACAATTGAGTGATTAAACAGCTCTTCATTTTCTGGCTTTATTTTTATGCTAACAAATTTGTTCTCTGAAAAGTGTCCACAAAGCCAAGTCTCTGATTAACACCTTTGTAGGGATGGTTTTTCACCTATTACTAAATTAAACTTGCTTCATTGGAAAGGCAGCAAGATGCATCCTCATTTCAATGTCTACTGAAATAATACAGGTTGACACCAGGAAACATTAACGCCACTGCATCCTTGCTGCTTTCTCATGTGGAAGTCTGTTTAATGTGAAAACAAGGTGATATCTAATTAGCACACAGGTAAGGAATTAAGAAAATCTTTATTTAAGGGTGAAGATGTTTCTCACAAAATCGTTGCCCCAATGCATCATTGAAATTCAAGCTGGAAAGATGATTTTAATATATCACTTGTACATTTTGTATTGCTCTTCTGGTGACAATGTAGTTTGTTTTTGTCAATTACCATTTTTTTTAATAATAGGGTAAAGAAAATTAAGTGGATTTTTGAAAGAAAACAATACTGTCAATATACTATCAAAACAAATTAAAATGGTAAAAGTTATTGTACTTTAAGTAAAAATAAAAGAGCCAAAATATCAATCCCAGTTTTGGATTACTTTAATTAACAAAAAAAATGCATATAGCAAAGGATAGTTTCAATCTGCCTACCTCTGGGTTATGGGCCCAGCATGCTTCCATTGCAGTACTCTGCTGCACATGTAAGTGCAAGAGATCCTGAAGCACTCACTCATCATGGGAAAGTACCAATGTGTTTCTTCATTGGTTGATGTAAGAAACATCTTACAAAAACTCTCCAGATTATTGACTTTTTAAAGTTTTTCTAGGAAACGTTCTAGATGAATGCTTATTAGCCTTTGTCAGTATGTACTTTTGCAAAGTGTCTCTGTGGCGCAATTGGTTAGTGTATAAGGCTATTAACCAAAAGGTTGGTGGTTCAATCCCACCCAGGGACGTAATTGACCTTGTGATCAGATTTTGGTGATATTTAAGTAGACAAGTCAAAATTTCAAACCCCATCTTATTGTGTAGGGTACCTGGCCTTCTCTGATGTAATCAGAGTTAGATTTGATTCATTGATTTTATAAAAACAGCTAGGAAGCACAATTTAGCAGTGGTTTGCAGAGAAAAAAAAATATGCTGGCAGAAAAATCCAATTGAGTGATTAAACAGCTCTTCATTTTCTGGCTTTATTTTTATGCTAACAAATTTGTTCTCTGAAAAGTGTCCACAAAGCCAAGTCTCTGATTAACACCTTTGTAAGGATGGTTTTTCACCTATTACTAAATTAAACTTGCTTCATTGGAAAGGCAGCAAGATGCATCCTCATTTCAATGTCTACTGAAATAATACAAGTTGACACCAGGAAACATTAACGCCACTGCATCCTTGCTGCTTTCTCATGTGGAAGTCTGTTTAATGTGAAAACAAGGTGATATCTAATTATCACACAGGTAAGGAATTAAGAAAATCTTTATTTAAGGGTGAAGATGTTTCTCACAAAATCGTTGCCCTAATGCATCATTGAAATTCAAGCTGGAAAGATGATTTTAATATATCACTTGTACATTTTGTATTGCTCTTCTGGTGACAATGTAGTTTGTTTTTGTCAATTACCATTTTAATAATAGGGTAAAGAAAATTAAGTGGATTTTTGAAAGAAAACAATACTGTCAATATACTGTCAAAACAAATTAAAATGGTAAAAGTTATTGTACTTTAAGTAAAAATAAAAGAGCCAAAATATCAATCCCAGTTTTGGATTACTTTAATTAACAAAAAAAATGCATATAGCAAAGGATAGTTTCAATCTGCCTACCTCTGGGTTATGGGCCCAGCATGCTTCCATTGCAGTACTCTGCTGCACATGTAAGTGCAAAAGATCCTGAAGCACTCACTCATCATGGGAAAGTACCAATGTGTTTCTTCATTGGTTGATGGAAGAAACATCTTACAAAAACTCTCCAGATTATTGACTTTTTAAAGTTTTTCTAGGAAACGTTCTAGATGAATGCTTATTAGATTTTGTCAGTATGTACTTTGGCAAAGTGTCTCTGTGGCGCAATTGGTTAGTGTGTAAGGCTATTAACCAAAAGGTTGGTGGTTCAATCCCACCCAGGGACGTAATTGACCTTGTGTTCAGATTTTGGTGATCTTTAAGTAGACAAGTCAAAATTTCAAACCCCCTCTTATTGTGTAGGGTACCTGGCCTTCTCTGATGTTATCAGAGTTAGATTTGATTCAGTGATTTTATAAAAAAAACAGCTAGGAAGCACAATTTAGCAGTGGGTTGCAGAGAAAAAAAATATGCTGGCAAAAAAATCCAATTGAGTGATTAAACAGCTCTTCATTTTCTGGTTTATTTTTATGCTAACAAATTTGTTCTCTGAAAAGTGTCCACAAAGCCAAGTCTCTGATTAACACCTTTGTAGGGATGGTTTTTCACCTATTACTAAATTAAACTTGCTTCATTGGAAAGGCAGCAAGATGCATCCTCATTTCAATGTCTACTGAAATAATACAGGTTGACACCAGGAAACATTAACGCCACTGCATCCTTGCTGCTTTCTCATGTGGAAGTCTGTTTAATGTGAAAACAAGGTGATATCTAATTAGCACACAGGTAAGGAATTAAGAAAATCTTTATTTAAGGGTGAAGATGTTTCTCACAAAATCGTTGCCCCAATGCATCATTGAAATTCAAGCTGGAAAGATGATTTTAATATATCACTTGTACATTTTGTATTGCTCTTCTGGTGACAATGTAGTTTGTTTTTGTCAATTACCATTTTAATAATAGGGTAAAGAAAATTAAGTGGATTTTTGAAAGAAAACAATACTGTCAATATACTATCAAAACAAATTAAAATGGTAAAAGTTATTGTACTTTAAGTAAAAATAAAAGAGCCAAAATATCAATCCCAGTTTTGGATTACTTTAATTAACAAAAAAAATGCATATAGCAAAGGATAGTTTCAATCTGCCTACCTCTGGGTTATGGGCCCAGCATGCTTCCATTGCAGTACTCTGCTGCACATGTAAGTGCAAAAGATCCTGAAGCACTCACTCATCATGGGAAAGTACCAATGTGTTTCTTCATTGGTTGATGGAAGAAACATCTTACAAAAACTCTCCAGATTATTGACTTTTTAAAGTTTTTCTAGGAAACGTTCTAGATGAATGCTTATTAGATTTTGTCAGTATGTACTTTTGCAAAGTGTCTCTGTGGTGCAATTGGTTAGTGTGTAAGGCTATTAACCAAAAGGTTGGTGGTTCAATCCCACCCAGGGACGTAATTGACCTTGTGTTCAGATTTTGGTAATCTTTAAGTAGACAAGTCAAAATTTCAAACCCCCTCTTATTGTGTAGGGTACCTGGCCTTCTCTGATGTTATCAGAGTTAGATTTGATTCAGTGATTTTATAAAAAACAGCTAGGAAGCACAATTTAGCAGTGGGTTGCAGAGAAAAAAAATATGCTGGCAAAAAAATCCAATTGAGTGATTAAACAGCTCTTCATTTTCTGGTTTATTTTTATGCTAACAAATTTGTTCTCTGAAAAGTGTCCACAAAGCCAAGTCTCTGATTAACACCTTTGTAGGGATGGTTTTTCACCTATTACTAAATTAAACTTGCTTCATTGGAAAGGCAGCAAGATGCATCCTCATTTCAATGTCTACTGAAATAATACAGGTTGACACCAGGAAACATTAACGCCACTGCATCCTTGCTGCTTTCTCATGTGGAAGTCTGTTTAATGTGAAAACAAGGTGATATCTAATTAGCACACAGGTAAGGAATTAAGTAAATCTTTATTTAAGGGTGAAGATGTTTCTCACAAAATCGTTGCCCCAATGCATCATTGAAATTCAAGCTGGAAAGATGATTTTAATATATCACTTGTACATTTTGTATTGCTCTTCTGGTGACAATGTAGTTTGTTTTTGTCAATTACCATTTTAATAATAGGGTAAAGAAAATTAAGTGGATTTTTGAAAGAAAACAATACTGTCAATATACTATTAAAACAAATTAAAATGGTAAAAGTTATTGTACTTTAAGTAAAAATAAAAGAGCCAAAATATCAATCCCAGTTTTTTGATTACTTTAATTAACAAAAAAAAAGCATATAGCAGAGGATATTTTCAATCTGCCTACCTCTGGGTTATGGGCCCAGCATGCTTCCATTGCTGTACTCTGCTGCACATGTAAGTGCAAGAGATCCTGAAGCACTCACTCATCATGGGAAAGTACCAATGTGTTTCTTCGTTGGTTGATGGAAGAAACATCTTACAAAAACTCTCCAGATTATTGACTTTTTTAAGTTTTTCTAGGAAACGTTTTAGATGAATGCTTATTAGCATTTGTCAGTTTGTACTTTTGCAAAGTGTCTCTGTGGCGCAATCAGTTAGTGTGTACGGCTGTTAACCAAAAGGTTGGTGGTTCAATCCCACCCAGGGACGTAATTGACCTTGTGATCAGATTTTGGTGATATTTAAGTAGACAAGTCAAAATTTCAAACCCCATCTTATTGTGTAGGGTACCTGGCCTTCTCTGATGTAATCAGAGTTAGATTTGATTCATTGATTTTATAAAAACAGCTAGGAAGCACAATTTAGCAGTGGTTTGCAGAGAAAAAAAATATGCTGGCAGAAAAATCCAATTGAGTGATTAAACAGCTCTTCATTTTCTGGCTTTATTTTTATGCTAACAAATTTGTTCTCTGAAAAGTGTCCACAAAGCCAAGTCTCTGATTAACACCTTTGTAAGGATGGTTTTTCACCTATTACTAAATTAAACTTGCTTCATTGGAAAGGCAGCAAGATGCATCCTCATTTCAATGTCTACTGAAATAATACAAGTTGACACCAGGAAACATTAACGCCACTGCATCCTTGCTGTTTTCTCATGTGGAAGTCTGTTTAATGCGAAAACAAGGTGATATCTAATTATCACACAGGTAAGGAATTAAGAAAATCTTTATTTAAGGGTGAAGATGTTTCTCACAAAATCGTTGCCCTAATGCATCATTGAAATTCAAGCTGGAAAGATGATTTTAATATATCACTTGTACATTTTGTATTGCTCTTCTGGTGACAATGTAGTTTGTTTTTGTCAATTACCATTTTAATAATAGGGTAAAGAAAATTAAGTGGATTTTTGAAAGAAAACAAATTATGCAGTCAAGTTTCCCACATTTGGGGAAATCGCAGGAGCAGCACACCCAGAGTGCAATGGGTGAGCCTTGCCCTGGGAGAAGCACCTTCATGATCATAGTATCTCACCTGGCAGGTAAGTAGGAGTTGGGCTTGAGCTGGGGAGGGTCGATGCTCGGGCACCCCCCTGTCAAGTGAAGGAGATCCAACTGAGGCAGCACAAGGGAACTCTCGAAAGAAGAACAAGGCTAGAGGAAGATCTGAGACAAATAAATCTGACTTTTACCAGAGCTGACCAGAGGAAAGCACAAACACAGTCCCCCACTACCACAAATAATGCAGTCGAGTTTCCCACATTTGGGGAAATCATAGGAGTCAGCATACCCAGAATGCAATGAATGAACCTCACCCTGGGAGAACAATCTTCATGACCATGGTATCTCCTATGCAAAATAAGTATGATTTGGGATAGAGCTGGGGAGGGCCGCTGCTCAGGCACATCTCTGTCAAGTAAAGGAGATTCAACTGAGGCAGCACAAGGGAACTCTCATCTGGGGACAACAACTGCTGGGAGAACACATATTTTCAGATGAACATGGGAGGGCAGAAGGCTGCCTAATACTGAAGCACCCCCAAACAACAAACCAAATGCAACAACTAGTACAAGCATTCCTGGGGGAAGGCCTACAGCAGATGGATTTGCATATGGTGATGTCATCCAAGCAGTGGGTCAAAGTTGGCTTCAACCCTCGTCTGCATATGAAAAGAAAAAAGGGATGTGCAGGGCATGGCGTCCTTTTGTGGCGCTTGGATGACCCCTAATTCACATTAAACATCTCCACCCTCCTTCGGTGTGGGTCTCATGTTGGCTATGCCCCAGCCCCTGAAGCATTCAAGATGATTTCTTGCAGCAGCTGGGCACTGTAACAGCTCCAGAGCTGTTCTGTAAGGCATGTAAAAGGGTGTGGGCCCTGCAGCACTACCTGTAGTATGCATTGTGCGTTGGAAGGCACAAGTAAGCAGACGGGAGATGTCAGGATAGTGCGCAAGGGCATAGAAGGGAGCGGCTCAAGAAAAGAGAAGTGGAAACAGACAGCAAACTAGGCTGGAGAGAGACCTGAGACAAAGAGATCTGAATTATACGAGAGCCGACCAGGGGAAACACAAATTATGCAGTCAAGTTTCCCACATTTGGGGAAATCACAGGGGCAGCACACCCAGAGTGCAATGGGTGAGCCTTGCCCTGGGAGAAGCACCTACATGATCATAGTATCTCACCTGGCAGGTAAGTAGGAGTTGGGCTAGAGCTGCGAAGGGTCGCTGCTCGGGTACCCCCCTGTCAAGTGAAGGAGATCCAACTGAGGCAGCACAAGGGAACTCTCGAAAGAGGAACAAGGCTAGAGGAAGATCTGAGACAAAGAAATCTGATTTTTACCAGAGTTGACCAGAAGAAAGCACAAACACAGTCCCCCACTACCACAAATAATGCAGTTGAGTTTCCCACATTTGGTGAAATCACAGGGGTCAGCATACCCAGAATGCAATGAATGAACCTCACCCTGGGAGAACAATCTTCATGACCATGGTATCTCCTATGCAAAATAAGTATGATTTGGGATAGGGCTGGGGAGGGCCGCTGCTCAGGCACATCTCTGTCAAGTAAAGGAGATTCAACTGAGGCAGCACAAGGGAACTCTCATCTGGGGACAACAACTGCAGGGAGAACACATATTTTCAGATGAACATGGGAGGGCAGAAGGCTGCCTAATACTGAAGCACCCCCAAACAACAAACCAAATGCAACAACTAGTGCAAGCATTCCTGGGGGAAGGCCTGCAGCAGATGGATTTGCATATGGTGATGTCATCCAAGCAGTTGGTCAAAGTTGGCTTCAACCCTCGTCTGCATATGAAAAGAAAAAAGGGATGTGCAGGGCATGGCGTCCTTTTGTGGCGCTTGGATGACCCCTAATTCGCATTAAACATCTCCACCATCCTTCGGTGTGGGGCTCATGTTGGCTATGCCCCAGCCCCTGAAGCATTCAAGATGATTTCTTGCAGCAGCTGGGCACTGTAACAGCTCCAGAGCTGCTCTGTAAAGCATGTAAAAGGGTGTGGGCCCTGCAGCACTACCTGTAGTATGCATTGTGCGGTGGAAGGCACAAAGTAAGCAGACGGGAGAGGTCAGGATAGTGCGCAAGGGCATAGAAGGGAGCGGCTCAAGAAAAGAGAAGTGGAAACAGACAGCAAACTAGGCTGGAGAAAGACCTGAGACAAAGAGATCTGAATTATATGAGAGCCGACCAGAGGAAACACAAATTATGCAGTCAAGTGTCCCACATTTGGGGAAATCGCAGGAGCAGCACACCCAAAGTGCAATGGGTGAGCCTTGCCCTGGGAGAAGCACCTTCCTGATCATAGTATCTCACCTGGCAGGTAAATAGGAGTTGGGCTAGAGCTGGGGAGGGTCGCTGCTCGTGCACCCCCCTGTCAAGTGAAGGAGATCCAACTGAGGCAGCACAAGGGAACTCTCGAAAGAAGAACAAGGCTAGAGGAAGATCTGAGACAAAGAAATCTGACTTTTACCAGAGTTGACCAGAAGAAAGCACAAACACAGTCCCCCACTACCACAAATAATGCAGTCGAGTTTCCCACATTTGGGGAAATCACAGGGGTCAGCATACCCAGAATGCAATGAATGAACCTCACCCTGGGAGAACAATCTTCATGACCATGGTATCTCCTATGCAAAATAAGTATGATTTGGGATAGGGCTGGGGAGGGCCGCTGCTCAGGCACATCTCTGTCAAGTAAAGGAGATTCAACTGAGGCAGCACAAGGGAACTCTCATCTGGGGACAACAACTGCAGGGAGAACACATATTTTCAGATGAACATGGGAGGGCAGAAGGCTGCCTAATACTGAAGCACCCCCAAACAACAAACCAAATGCAACAACTAGTGCAAGCATTCCTGGGGGAAGGCCTGCAGCAGATTGATTTGCATATGGTAATGCCATCCAAGCAGTGGGTCAAAGTTGGCTTCAACCCTCGTCTGCATATCAAAAAAGAGAAAAGGGGCGTGCAGGGCATGGCGGCCTTTTGCGGCGCTTGGATGACCCCTAGTTCGCATTAAACACCTCCACCCTCCTTCGGTGTGGGGCTCATGTTGGCTATGCCCCAGCCCCTGAAGCATTCAAGCTGATTTCTTGCAGCAGCTGGGCACTGTAACAGCTCCAGAGCTGCTCTGTAAGGCAAATAAAAGGGTGTGGGCCCTGCAGCACTACCTGTAGTTCGCATTGTGCGTTGGAAGGCACAAAGTAAGCAGACGGGAGAAGTCAGGATAGTGCGCAAGGGCATAGAAGGGAGCGGCTCAAGAAAAGAGAAGTGGAAACAGACAGCAAACTAGGCTGGAGAGAGACCTGAGACAAAGAGATCTGAATTATATGAGAGCCGACCAGGGGAAACACAAATTATGCAGTCAAGTATTGGAAAATTCAGGGCTATGTCGTGTAGATGATGGCCTAACAGGAGGCTTTAAAATTTTCTTTCTAGTGTCCTTCGTTTGGGAGAAAAATGCAAAGGTACAAGACAGCTTTTCCTTGCCAATATCTCTCTTTTGCAAAGAGCTGCGCATTGGAAAATTCAGGGCTATGTCGTGTAGATGATGGCCTAACAGGAGGCTTTAAAATTTTCTTTCTAGTGTCCTTCGTTTGGGAGAAAAATGCAAAGGTACAAGACAGCTTTTCCTTGCCAATATCTCTCTTTTGCAAAGAGCTACGCATTGGAAAATTCAGGGCTATGTCGTGTAGATGATGGCCTAACAGGAGGCTTTAAAATTTTCTTTCTAGTGACCTTCGTTTGGGAGAAAAATGCAAAGGTACAAGACAGCTTTTCCTTGCCAATATCTCTCTTTTGCAAAGAGCTGCGCATTGGAAAATTCAGGGCTATGTCGTGTAGATGATGGCCTAACAGGAGGCTTTAAAATGTTCTTTCTAGTGTCCTTCGTTTGGGAGAAAAATGCAATGGTACAAGACAGATTTTCCTTGCCAATATCTCTCTTTTGCAAAGAGCTGCGCATTGGAAAATTCAGGGCTATGTCGTGTAGATGATGGCCTAACAGGAGGCTTTAAAATTTTCTTTCTAGTGTCCTTCGTTTGGGAGAAAAATGCAAAGGTACAAGACAGCTTTTCCTTGCCAATATCTCTCTTTTGCAAAGAGCTACGCATTGGAAAATTCAGGGCTATGTCGTGTAGATGATGGCCTAACAGGAGGCTTTAAAATTTTCTTTCTAGTGACCTTCGTTTGGGAGAAAAATGCAAAGGTACAAGACAGCTTTTCCTTGCCAATATCTCTCTTTTGCAAAGAGCTGCGCATTGGAAAATTCAGGGCTATGTCGTGTAGATGATGGCCTAACAGGAGGCTTTAAAATTTTCTTTCTAGTGTCCTTCGTTTGGGAGAAAAATGCAAAGGTACAAGACAGCTTTTCCTTGCCAATATCTCTCTTTTGCAAAGAGCTACGCATTGGAAAATTTAGGGCTATGTCGTGTAGATGATGGCCTAACAGGAGGCTTTAAAATTTTCTTTCTAGTGTCCTTCGTTTGGGAGAAAAATGCAATGGTACAAGACAGCTTTTCCTTGCCAATATCTCTCTTTTGCAAAGAGCTGCGCATTGGAAAATTCAGGGCTATGTCGTGTAGATGATGGCCTAACAGGAGGCTTTAAAATTTTCTTTCTAGTGTCCTTCGTTTGGGAGAAAAATGCAAAGGTACAAGACAGCTTTTCCTTGCCAATATCTCTCTTTTGCAAAGAGCTGCGCATTGGAAAATTCAGGGCTATGTCGTGTAGATGATGGCCTAACAGGAGGCTTTAAAATTTTCTTTCTAGTGTCCTTCGTTTGGGAGAAAAATGCAATGGTACAAGACAGCTTTTCCTTGCCAATATCTCTCTTTTGCAAAGAGCTGCGCATTGGAAAATTCAGGGCTATGTCGTGTAGATGATGGCCTAACAGGAGGCTTTAAAATTCTCTTTCTAGTGTCCTTCGTTTGGGAGAAAAATGCAAAGGTACAAGACAGCTTTTCCTTGCCAATATCTCTCTTTTGCAAAGAGCTACGCATTGGAAAATTCAGGGCTATGTCGTGTAGATGATGGCCTAACAGGAGGCTTTAAAATTTTCTTTCTAGTGTCCTTCGTTTGGGAGAAAAATGCAAAGGTACAAGACAGCTTTTCCTTGCCAATACTGAAGACAATTTCCCCACAAGGCCCTTTGGAGAGACAGAGAGAGAGTATGCCAGCACATACCCCAGCGCTATATAACCCAGGAATAGCACAGTAACTTAATGTTTGAACAATCAGTGAGGGGGAACATCTTGAAACCCCAGTTTGTACCCTTGGGACACTATTTGTAAAACACACGAGTCCATGTCCGAATGAATCCAGAACTGACTGAAGAGTTTTAGACGTGCCCCCACTGGTGCGGGCTCCTGCAAGAGAGCCCCAGCGTCATGCAGTGGATTTGGCAGAAGCAGAGGATGATCTCTGCTCCTGCGATCTTGAAGAGGATGCAGACCTCTTCTCTCTTCTCCTTCCTCTACCTGCAAAGAAAGGGGAATCTTAACTTCTTGCATATCTATTGGGCCGAAATGACTGCATCAGAGAATGATGCGTCTTCATCCGTTGGGAGGGAACATAGGGCAAGAAGGTTGACTTACCTGCGGGAGCTGCCGAGATCAAATTAACTAGGCAGTCACCAAACAAGGCTTCACCTTCATAGGGAAGAGACTCCCTTTCTTCTTGGAGTCAGCATCAGCATTCTCTTGGTGAATCCACAATGCCCTCCTATTCGACACTGCCATGAAATTGGCCCGTGAACTCAAGAGTCCTATATCCCTTGCAGTCTCACGTAAGTATGCTGCAGTGTCCTTGATATGATACAACGTAAGGAGTATCCCATCTCTCCAGGGTATCTATATCGGATGACAAGGTATTCGACCAATTCTTGAATACTACTACTCACCCATGCACATGTAATGGCAGGTCTAAGTAATGTACCCGTGGTTACATAACTAGAAATAATGTAGCTTCCTGCATACGATCCGCTGGATTTGTGACAGGGCCCCGTGCAGAACAGGGGGTGACTCCCACTTTATTCTGTCCGCGGCGGGAAATGAATAAACAACCAGAATCCTTTTGGGGATTTGAAACCATCTTGTCGAGCTGGCCCAGACTTTCTCAAACAGAGATGGAGGAACGTTACATCAGCTTTCATTATATATCTATATATACATACATATAGACCCCTTTGTCAGGAACAGCAGGGTCTTCAGTGATTTTAATATGTCCTTAATATCCACAATCATGTACTGAATGCTCCTTGCCAATATTGGATCTAATCAGGAAACATTATGGTCGACATAAGTATCAGTATCCGTGTCAGTATCAGTGTGTAGTAACTGGGCAAAATAACATTTTTGCGACCCAGCGGGGCCTGAGGGAAAAGAAACATAGCCATGAATATCACATCTATTCTCTACGTCTGTGTCTGGGACACAGATTTATCCAACCTTACTCTGATATTACTGAAACATTTACCCAGTCAGTTATTGGTGGTGCCAACAGGGCCACCATCATATGTCTGCATTCCTAATATAGTTTCCTCTTGGGAAAAACATTCAGCCACCGACATGTTGACACACATATACCAAGTACCCACAGACACACCGGCTTATGGGGGACAGACCGTCAGTAAATCTGTCAGAGGGACACAGAGGATTTTTCAGCTCACAATCCAGCGCCAAAAGTACACAGTCTGGGAAATAATAAACTCTATAGTGATAGACTTGTAATGCTCTAAAGATGTTCTGGTGAGGTGAGGAAGAAGCCCCGCCGCTGTAATGGCGCGTATCTGTCCCGCTCAGAAATAATTAATTACGCTATTGGGGTAAGGACAGTGCCCAGGCACTAATGTCCACTTTTTCCAGCCTTTTGTGAGGAATTTATGCTGCCCAGGGTGCCCCCCCCCCCCGTGCCCTGCACCCTGCAGTGCCTGTGTTTGTGTGTGAGCATGGCGCGCAGCGTTCCGCTCGCTGCTCGGTACCTCAGAATGCCGTCACTGAAGAAGAAGTCTTCTGTTCTTCTGCTACTCACCTGTCTTCTGGCTCTGTAAGGGGGTGACGGCAGGCTGCGGGAGTGTGCATCTAGGCGTACCCAGCGATCAGCACCCTCAGGAGCTAATGGTGTCCTGTCAGCCTGAAGCAGAGCCATTGAACTCACTAGAAGTTGGTCATACTTCTCTCCCCTAAGTCCAACGAAGCAGGGAGACTGTTGCCAGCAGCCTCCCTGAAAATAAAAAAAACTAACTAGTCTTTTCAGAGAAACTCAGTAGAGCTCCTCTGTAGTGCATCCAGTATCACTGCGCACAATACTAAAACTGGAGTCTGGAGGAGGGGCATAGAGGGAGGAGACAGTTCACACCCTTTGAAAGTCTTAAAGTGCCCATGTCTCCTGCGGATCCCGTCTATACCCCATGGTTCTTAATGTGACCCCAGCATCCTCTAGGACGTATGAGAAAACAAATAACGCACACACGAGGAGGAGAGAACTAAGGAAGTTATAAGGAGAAGAGGGGAGGGAGGGGGGGTTGAAAGGTAAGGTAGTAAAGGCATATTGGATAAACTACAACCTTATACATCAGGCATGTCCAAACTGCGGCCCTCCAGCTGTTGTGAAACTACATATCCCAGCATGCCCAGACACAGTTTTGCTGTCAGGGAATGCTAAAGCTGCGTCAGGGCATGCTGGGATGAGTAGTTTCTCAACAGCTGGAGGGCCGCAGTTTGGACATGCCTGTTATACATATTCGTTAATGTACCAGTAGTTAGAAGTAGAAGAGCTCTAACAGAAACCACAAAGCTTATCTAAAGCCACACCACACTGGATATGCCCAATCTCATTTGATTTTTGAAGCAAAGCAGTATTGGACTTTGTTAATACATGGATGGGAGACTGCTTGGTAGTATCAGATTCTTTAGGTGTTTTTAAACTACCAACACCATTTTCTTGGTACATTTAATTTTTACATGTATTCTTTTATGTACCAGAAGTTAGAAGTAGAAGAGCTGTAACAGAAACCACCAGCTCATCTACAGCCACAGCACACTGGATTTGCCCAATCTCTCCTGATCATGGAAGCTGAGCAGTGTTGGTCCTGGTTTTAGTACTTGGATGGGAGACCACAAGGAAATACCAGGAGCTGTGTGTATTTTTACAATACTAACACCGTTCTCTTGATACATTCCATTTTGAAACATTGGGGCAGATCTATTAAGCCTGGTGAACTGATAAAGTGCAATGTGATAAAGTACCAGCCAGTCAGCTCCTAACTGTCATTTTTCAAACCCAGCCTGTGACATGGCAATTAGGAGCTGATTGGCTGGTACTTTATCACCATGCAAATTATCATTTCACCAGGTTTAATAAATCGGCTGCTTACTCATTTATGTACGAGTAGTTAGAAGTAGAAGAACTCTAACAGAAACCACTAAGCTCATCTACAGCCACACCACACTGTATATGCCCAATATCACCTGATTTTAGGCCTGGTTTGTTCTTGGATGTGAGACCACCTGGGAATACCAGGTGCTGTAGGTAGTTTTATACTACCAACACCGTTCTCTTGATGCATTATATTTTGAAACTTATTCATTGATGTACCAGTAGTTAGAAGTAGAAGTTAGAAACAGCAAACATCATCTACAGCCGCATCACACTGGATATGTCCAATCTCATCTGATGTTGGAAGCTAAGCAGTGTTGTGCCTGGTTAGTTTTTGGATTTCAGGTCCTGCCTTCTGGTTTGGCCACGGCACCTCGGAAATTCACCAAGGTCATGGCCGTGATAACGACCCTTCACCATCGGTGGACCAGGGAGGAATCTCTCCTCCCGATAAACATTCTGGAATTGCGGGCAGTGTTCAATTCATTGACACTGGCCCTGCCTCTAGTACAGAACAGGCCTGTTCAAGTACAATCGGACAACGACACCACGGTAGCAGTGGTGGGATTCAGCCGGTTCGCACCGGTTCCATAGAACCGATACCTAATATTAGGTACAGTTCTGAGAACCGTTTGCTAATGAGCACTGCCAGGGATATATTTGCACCGGAAGCCCTCTATCCTAGCCTGAGCTGCCGCCCGCACACCAGCCCGCCAGCACAGACCGGTGACCGCAACAGGGCCGAGCGTCATTGTTTGTGTACCACTGCAGAGTTCCTCTGCGCCCGGCCCTGTCCTGCTGACTCCTCCTCTCCCTGGAGTCCTGACATGCGCAGTAAGCATGTCCAGACGCTGAGAGAGGGTGGACCGGGCGCGGAGGAACTCTGCAGTGCTACACAGACACAAGGCCCTGTTGCGGTCTGTGCGGGGGGGCGGGTGTGCGGACGGCAGCTCAGGTTAAGCAGGGGTGACAGAGGGCTCCACCACTGGTTCCGGAATGCCCGTTCCTATGAGGCACCATTTTCAGGAGCGGAGCGGTCACTCACCTATCACCACCTACCACCAGCGTGCAGCTGCATCGAGGAATCAAGTGCAGGACCTGTCCTGTGGTAAGGGCGACTGGCTGGGGGGGTATGTATGTAGTCCCTCTTTTCATCTACTTTTGTGTACCTCTTTTATTGTTCTTATTGGAGTATTAAATACGTGAATTATTAAACTACCTTTAGGTATGTCTTTTGGTATACTTAAAATGGTCATTAGGACATAGAACCGGTTGTTAATTTATTTGAATCCCACCACTGCACTGTAGTGTACACAAATCATCAAGGCGGCACTCGAAATTGCATGGCAAAGCTGGAAGTATCAAAAATCCTCAGTTGGGTAGAACGTCATCTGCCAGCAATATCGGCAGTGTTCATTCCCGGAGTCCTCAACTGGGAAGCGGATTTCCTCAGTCGTCAGTACGTTCACGCTGGAGAGTGGAGAGGCCGCAGCAGAAATGTCTGCACTGGTGTCAGTAGGTGACTGAGGCAGGGATGACTGGGAGATAGTGGGTGACTGAAGCATGTATGACTGGGAGATAGTGGGTGACTGAGGCCGGGGTGACTGGGAGATAGTCAGTGACTAAGGCAGGGGTGATAGGGATATAGTGGATGACTGTGGCAGGGGTGACAGGGACAGTAGGAGACTGAGGCAGGGGTGACAGGGATAGTGGGTGACTGAGGCAGGGGTGATAGGGTGACAGTGGGTGACTGAGGCAGAGGTGACAGGGATAGCGGGTGACTGAGGTAGGGGTGATATGGAGATAGTGGTTGACTGAGGCAGGGGTGACAGAGATAGTGGGTGACTAAAGCAGGGGTGACTGGTATAGTGGGTGACTGAGGCAGGGGTCGCAGGTATAGTGGTTAACTGAGGCAGCGGTGACTGGGAGATAGTGGGTAACTGGGGCAGGGGTGACAGGGAAAGTGTGTGACTCAGGCAGGGGTGATAGGGAGATAGTCGGCAGCAGATCACTGCCTTGCTGACAGCAGCACATCCCTGCTTCACTGACAGCAGCACATCCCTGCCTCATTGACAGCAGCACATACCTGCCTCACTTATAGCAGCACATCCCTGCCTCACTGGCAGCAGCAGATCCCTGCCTCACTGGCAGCAGCAGATCACTGCTTCACTGACAGCAGCACATCCCTGCCTCACTGGCAGCAGCAGATCCCTGCCTTACTGACAGCTGTATTCAGACCTGATCTCTGCTGTGCATATTCACACAACAGGAGATCAGGTCTGAAGTGTGTGTGTGTGTGTGTGTGTGTGTGTGTGTGTGTGTGTGTGCTGGTGCCGCAGTGCACCGGCACATGCCAGAGATGCGATCAGCATCTCTGCCCAGTGAGCGCCTCTGCCAACACATACTTATCTTGCATATGAGATCTCTTGATCATGAAGATAGTTCTCACAGGGTGAGGTTCATCCATTACATTTTAAAGTAGGAAGGTACAAATTACATATTCAAATTACATATATGTGCTGGATTCAAATGTTTTCCCCCCTTCCTTTCTCAATTGTGCCCATCAGCAGCTATTCTAATGTTGCTGCCAATGGGTGTGACACATTCATTTCTTCTGTGGGGTACACTGGACTCCACAAGGATTCACATTGTGGTGTAGAGTAGGATCTTGATCTGAGGCACCAACAGGCTCAAAGCTTTTGACTGTTCCCAAGATGCTCAGCGCCCCCTGCTCTATAACCTCGCTTCCATGAACAGGGAGCTAAGTTTGTAGTTGGTGCCTTCAGTAGCAGGACACTTAACAGGGGGCTGCCTCAGGCAGCCTATACTTAGCTATTAATTTTGACAAGAAAAGAAGAACTTTTTTTATAAGAATGTACAAGGGCTGCAGCAGGCTAGGTCTAATAGACATCTTTACTGCAGCTCCATCACTCCCAGCGGCGCAGTATTCTCCCGTGCCCTGGTTGCTGGGTCACTGCAGCGGAGGCTCCGGTTTCTTCCTAAGGTCAGTCACACACACACCGCCCTCCGGGATCACGAGGCCGCTGATGAAAGGGAGGTAAGGGGCTTCTGTGCCCACACTATACCGTGATCCAGCATGGCTGTAGGGGGCGGGCCGTGTGCGCACTGGCGTGGACACTGATTACTGGGCAGCCGCTCCACTAGCCACCAGGGACAGTTAAGGAGCACAGCTCTGGGGGGTTTTCTCCTATATTAACCCCATTTTATACTACCTGCAGTGCATTGTGATAGGTAATAGAGCCTAATTCAGGTTGGATTGCAATCACAATAAGCAATCCAACTGCAAAAATTGCTAAGAGCATAGGCATGCGCCTGCATTTTCTGTTACTGTCAATCGGTGCGGGGGGGGGGTCAGCAACACTCCATTTCAAAGTCGGAGATGGAGCGGTGCGGGGGCAGGGCTTCAACGGAGAAACAGGAGGCGTGGTCAGAGCGGCTGCATGACATCACATGCAGCCGTTGCGATCACAAAAATGGTGGCGGCTTCCTGCGCACACGTACAGTCTGCACCAACAGGAGGCTAACCCATTTTTTATGATCACGCTGAACTGCACTGAGACTGCAATTTCAGCGTGGTCAAGAAGGGAGGCGGCATGCTGGGTGGCCATGCCCTGTGATGGGTGGCCCCAGCATGCGAACCAAAGGATTGCAAATTCTGTTACTTAGCAGAATTTGCAATCCTTACTGAATTAGGCCATTGATTACAAAATTGTAAACAATATTTGAAGTTTTTCTTCAGGGACTAACACAAAAGATGCTTGGGGCTACTAACACATGGGTAAGCCACGTAAAGCTTCCCATGGGTCAGTGGCATCACAACGGGGTTGCGGCACACACCCGAGTGTCACCCGCCAAGTGGGGTGACACAAAAGTGCCGGCTCTTCTTCAGTGACAGAATATGGGTGTTTCACTGTGACATTACGTGCAATACCCAGTTTCTGTCACTGTGCAGGAGCCAGCACCACTCACACACTAGTCCCCGGGTACAGCCCCCAACCCCCGGGATACCTGCAGCAACAAAATGGTGATTCAGGCCACGCCCCTACCTATGAGACCATGCCTCCTTTTTACCATTGCGCTGCTTATCTGCGCGCACTGCATTACAATCTCCCTCGCCGCCTCTCTGGGTGTCACCAGTGATAGTGACACCTCTGCCATGCTTGTAGCAGCTGGTCCTAAGATCTACGCCTCCAGCCCTGAGTGTTTTCCCTTGTGACTTGTTGATCATCATAGCGAAGCAGATGCTTACAGAAAACTGCAGGGGTTTAGATTGAAAAGAAAAACATTGACGAACCCATCATTTCAGCGACAGGGTCTGCCACACGACTGACTGAAATGACTGGTTGGTTTGGGCCCCCACCAAAAAAGAATCAATCAATCTCTCCTTGCACAAACTGGCTCTACAGAGGCAAGATGTCCACCTCATCATCCTCCGATTCCTCACCCCTTTCACTGTGTACATCCCCCTCCTCACAGATTATTAATTCGTCCCCACTGGAATCCACCATCTCAGATCCCTGTGTACTTTCTGGAGGCAATTGCTGGTGAATGTCTCCACGGAGGAATTGATTATAATTAATTTTGATGATCATCATCTTCTCCACATTTTCTGGAAGTAACCTTGTACGCCGATTGCTGACAAGGTGAGCGGCCGCACTAAACACTCTTTCGGAGTACACACTGGAGGGAGGGCAACTTAGGTAGAATAAAGCCAGTTTGTGCAAGGGCCTCCAAATTGCCTCTTTTTCTCCACCATTCTTTCAAAGGTGACAGAATCATATGCAGTGACAGTAGACGACATGTCAGTAATCGTTGCCAGGTCCTTCAGTCTGGACCAGATGTCAGCACTCACTCCAGACTGCCCTGCATCACCGCCAGTGGGTGGGCTCGGAATTCTTAGCCTTTTCCTCGCACCCCCAGTTGCGGGAGAATGTGAAGGAGGAGCTGTTGACGGGTCACGTTCCGCTTGACTTGACAATTTTCTCACCAGCAGGTCTTTGAACCTCTGCAGACTTGTGTCTGCCGGAAAGAGAGATACAATGTAGGTTTTAAATCTAGGATCGAGCACGGCGGCCAAAATGTAGTGCTCTGATTTCAACAGATTGAATCCTGGTTAAGCAAATTAAGGGCTCCATCCACAAGTCCCACATGCCTAGTTGAATCGCTCTGTTTTAGCTCCTCCTTCAATGTCTCCAGCTTCTTCTGCAAAAGCCTGATGAGGGGAATGACCTGACTCAGGCTGGCAGTGTCTGAACTGACTTCACGTGTGGAAAGTTCAAAGGGTTGCAGAACCTTGCACAACGTTGAAATCATTCTCCACTGCGCTTGAGTCAGGTGCATTCCCCCTCCTTTGCCTATATCGTGGGCAGATGTATAGGCTTGAATGGCCTTTTGCTGCTCCTCCATCCTCTGAAGCATATAGAGGGTTGAATTCCACCTCGTTACCACCTCTTGCTTCAGATGATGGCAGGGCAGGTTCAGGAATGTTTGGTGGTGCTCCAGTCTTCGGCATGCGGTGGCTGAAGGCAGAAAGTGGCCCGCAATTCTTCGGGCCACCGACAGCATCTCTTGCACGCCCCTGTCGTTTTTTAAATAATTCTGCACCACCAAGTTCAATGTATGTGCAAAACATGGGACGTGCTGGAATTTGCCCAGATGTAATGCACGCACAATATTGGTGGCGTTGTCCGATGTCACAAATCCCCAGGAGAGTTCAATTGGGGTAAGCCATTCTGCGATGATGTTCCTCAGTTTCCGTAAGAGGTTGTCAGCTGTGTGCCTCTTATGGAAAGCGGTGATACAAAGCGTAGCCTGCCTAGGAACGAGTTGGCAATTGCGAGATGCTGCTACTGGTGCCGCCGCTGCTGTTCTTGCTGCGGGAGGCAATACATCTACCCAGTGGGCTGTCACAGTCATATAGTCCTGAGTCTGCCCTGCTCCACTTAACCACAGACAAGTGGACATTGGGTACAACTGCATTTTTTAGGACACTGGTGACTCTTTTTCTGAGGTCTGTGTACATTTTCGGTATCGCCTGCCTAGAGAAATGGAACCTAGAGGGTATTTGGTACCGTGGACACAGTACCTCAATCAAGTCTCTAGTTGCCTCTAAATTAACGATGGATACCGGAACCACGTTTTTCACCACCCAGACCTGAGTTATCCGCTTTGCAGCAGGATGACTGCTGTGATATTTCATCTTCCTCGCAAAGGACTGTTGGACAGTCAATTGCTTACTGGAAGAAGTACAAGTGGTCTTCCGACTTCCCCTCTGGGATGACGATCGACTCCCAGCAGCAACAACAGCAGCGCCAGCAGCAGTAGGCGTTACACTCAAGGATGCATCGGAGGAATCCCAGGCAGGAGAGGACTCGTCAGACTTGCCAGTGACATGGCCTGCAGGACTATTGGCTCTCCTGTCTAAGGAGGAAATTGACACTGAGGGAGTTGGTGGTGTGGTTTGCAGGAGCTTGGTTACAAGAGGAAGGGATTTAGTGGTTAGTGGACTGCTTCCGCTGTCATCCAAAGTTTTTGAACTTGTCACTGACTTATGATGAATGCGCTGCAGGTGACGTATAAGGGAGGATGTTCCGAGGTGGTTAACGTCCTTATCCCTACTTATTACAGCTTGACAAAGGCAACACACGGCTTGACACCTGTTGTCCGCATTTGTGTACAGGATGCATACCTTCATGTCCCCATTTATCCACCTCATCAGGCGTAACTCAGATTTGCGGTACAGGACTGTCATTGCCAATTTCAGACGTTGCTGTTTGGTCTCTCCATGGCCCTGAGAATTTTCACCAAGGTAATGGCGGAAATGATGGTGCTCCTGTGCAAGCAAGGTGTCACAATTATCCCGTACTTGGGCGATCTCATAAAAGCGAGATCAAGAGAGCAGTTGCTGAACAGCGTATCACTTTCACTGAAAGTGTTACAGCAACACGGCTGGATTCTCAATATCCCGAAGTCGCAGTTGATTCCTACTACTCGTCTGTCTTTCTTGGGCATGATTCTGGACACAGACCAGAAGAAGGTTTATCTCCTGATAGAAAAGGCCCAGGAACTCATGACTCTTGTCAGGAACCTATTGAAACCAAAACAGGTGTCAGTGCATCACTGCACTCGAGTCCTGGGAAAGATGGTGGCATCATACGAGGCCATTCCATTCGGCAGGTTCCATGCGAGGACTTTCCAATGGGACCTACTGGACAAGTGGTCCGGGTCACATTTACAGATGCATTGGTTGATCACCCTGTCCCCCAGGGTCAGGGTATCACTCTTGTGGTGGCTGCAGAGTGCTCACCTTCTCGAGGGATGCAGATTCAGCATTCAGGGCTGGATCCTGGTGACCACAGACGCAAGCCTCCAAGGTTGGGGAGCAGTCACACAGGGAAGAAATTTCCAAGGTCTTTGGTCAAGTCAAGAGACTTGTCTTCACATCAACATCCTGGAACTAAGGGCCATATACAATGCCCTACGTCAAGCGGAGACCTTACTTTGCGACCAACCGGTTCTGATCCAGTCAGACAACGTCACCGCAGTGGCTCATGTAAACCGCCAAGGCGGCACAAGAAGCAGAGTGGCGATGGCACAAGCCACCAGAATTCTTCGCTGGGTGGAGAATCACGCAAGCGCACTGTCAGCAGTGTTCATTCCGGGAGTGGACAACTGGGAAGCAGACATCCTCAGCAGACACGACCTACATCCGGGAGAGTGGGGACTTCATCAGGAAGTCTTTGCACAGATTACAAGTCGGTGGGAACTGCCACAGATAGACATGATGCCGTCCCGGCTCAACAAAAAGCTACAGAGGTATTGCGCAAGGTCAAGAGACCCTCAGGCAGTAGCTGTAGACGCCCTAGTGACACCGTGGGTGTTCCGGTCGGTATTTCCTCCTCTTCCTCTCATACCCAAGGTGTTGAGGATAATAAGACAAAGAGGAGTGAGAACAATCCTCATTGTTCCAGATTGGCCACGGAGGACCTGGTATCCGGATCTGCAGGAAATGCTCACAGAAGATCTGTGGCCTCTCCCTCTAAGACAGGACCTGTTGCATCAGGGGCCCTGTCTGTTCCAAGACTTACCGCGGCTGCGTTTGACGGCATGGCGGTTGAATGCCGGATCCTAGCATTCCGGTTGAGGTCATCCCTACGCTGATAAAGGCTAGGAAGGATGTAACGTTAAAACATTACACCGTATATGGCGAAATTATGTTTCTTGGTGTGAGGCCAGGAATGCTCCTACGGAAGAATTCCATCTGGGCCGTTTCCTTCACTTCCTACAAACTGGAGTGAATTTGGGCCTAAAATTAGGCTCTATTAAGGTCCAGATTTCGGCCTTATCCATTTTCTTTCAAAAAGAATTGGCTTCTCTTCCAGAAGTTCAGACTTTTGTAAAAGGAGTGCTGCATATTCAGCCTCCTTTTGTGCCTCCGGTGGCACCTTGGGACCTTAACGTGGTGTTAAGTTTTCTAAAATTACACTGGTTTGAACCACTTAAAACAGTGGAGTTAAAATATCTCACATGGAAGGTGGTCATGTTATTAGCCTTGGCTTCGGCTAGGCGAGTGTCGGAATTAGCGGCTTTGTCACATAAAAGCCCATATTTGGTATTCCATGTGGATAGAGCGGAATTGCAGACCCGTCCTCAATTCCTACCAAAAGTGGTCTCATCTTTTCATATGAACCAACCTATTGTGGTGCCTGTGGCTACGCGTGACTTGGAGGATTCCGAGTTACTTGATGTGGTTAGGGCTTTGAAAATTTACGTGGCCAGGACGGCTAGAGTCAGGAAAACTGAAGCGCTGTTTGTCCTGTATGCAACCAACAAGATTGGTGCCCCTGCTTCAAAGCAGGCTATTGCTCGCCGGATTTGTAACACGATTTAGCAAGCGCATTCTATGGCTGGATTGCAGTTACTGAAATCGGTCAAGGCCCATTCCACGAGGAAAGTGGGCTCTTCTTGGGCGGCTGCCCGAGGGGTCTCGGCGCTACAGCTGTGTCAAGCTGCTACTTGGTCGGGTTCACACACCTTTGCAAAATACTATAAGTTTGATACCCTGGCTGAGGAGGAACTCATGTTTGCTCAATCGGTGCTGCAGAGTCATCCGCACTCTCCCGCCCGTTTTGGAGCATTGGTATAATCCCCATGGTCCTTACGGAGTCCCCAGCATCCTCTAGGACGTTAGAGAAAATAAGATTTTAAACCTACTGGTAAATATTTTTCTCGTAGTCCGTAGAGGATGCTGGGCGCCCGTCCCAAGTGCGGACTACTTCTGCAATACTTGTATATAGTTATTGCTTCAATAAGGGTTATGTTATAGTTGCATCGGTCCTGCACTGATGCTATGTTGTTTTTTCATACTGATAACTGGGTAGTTTATCACAAGTTATACGGTGTGATTGGTGTGGCTGGTATGAATCTTGCCCAGGATTAACAAAATCCTTTCCTCATACTGTCCGTCTCCTCTGGGCACAGTTTCTCTAACTGTGGCATAGAGGGAGGAGCCAGTGCACACCCAGAACTAAAGTCTTTCTTAAAGTGCCCATGTCTCCTGTGGAGCCCGTCTATCCCCATGGTCCTTACGGAGTCCCCAGCATCCTCTACGGACTACGAGAAAAAGATTTACCGGTAGGTTTAAAATCTTATTTTCTACTTTATTCTTTTCTATCCTAGTTTATTACGACCAACTCTCATCCAAGGAGTTTGATATTCTACTACCTGCATGCAATTTAAATTGCTTAAATTGTTTATATGGTTGATTTGTCCTTCACAATCCATAATCTGCAACTTGGATGTACTTGTGTCATTGAAAATCTTATAATAAAAATGTATATACAGATACTCAACCTGTATATTGAAAAAAAAAAAAGTTATAAGACATATGCATTCAATATTTGAAGAAACAAAATAAAATAAAGCTATCTATTGGGTTTCACTAACAAGCACATTGGAAGACTTGACTACTGTTAAAAGACATGCATTACATGGTATAGAGCCACAAACCACAATGTAGTAAAATAAAAACAAACTTACATGTGTATCAAACCTATGTGAGGCTTACATTGATAGTGCAAGATCAACACTCTATCAACTGTGCAAACTAGACTGCACATAAATGCCATAAAATTTATCTGAGATTTTAGTAAATAAGGCCCGTTGCTGTCCGGGTCACGCAGCCGTCACGGCCCGCCCCCATACGGTCCGGTCATGTCTGCGTTGTCCTGACTGTGCCCCCAAAATGGCGGCACAACGCCGCTGGCCCGACTCCTCCTGCCCAGTGACCGCCTCTGCCTGTCAATCAGGCAGAGGCGCTCACTGGGCAGAGATGCTGATCGCATCTCTGGCATGTGCCGGTGCACTGCGGCACCAGCACACACGCACTTCAGACCTGATCTCCTGTTGTGTGAATATGCACAGCAGGGATCAGGTCTGAATTAGGCCCTATATAAAGCTGTCAGTAAGGCAAGGATGTGCTGCTGCCAGTGAGGCAGGGATGTGCTGCTGGTAGTGAAGCAGTGATGTGCTGCTGTCAGCGAAGCAGTGCTGTGCTGCTGTCAGCGAGACAGGGATGTGCTGCTGTCAGCGAGGCAGGGATGTGCTGCTGTCAGCGAAGCAGGGATGTGCTGCTGTCAGCGAAGCAGGGATGTGCTGCTGTCAGTGAAGCAGGGATGTGCTGCTGTCAGCGAGGCAGGGATGTGCTGCTGTCAGCGAGGCAGGGATGTGCTGCTATAAGTGAGGTAGGGATGTGCTGCTGTCATTGAAGCAGGTATGTGCTGCTGCAGTGAGGCAGAGATATGCAGCCCACTATCTCCCTATCACCCCTGCCTGAGTCACACACTTTCCCTGTCACCCCTGCCTCAGTTACCCACTATCTCCCAGTCACCGCTGCCTCAGTCAACCACTATATCTGCGATCCCTGCCTCAGTAACCCACTATACCAGTCACCCCTGCTTTAGTCACCCACTGTCACCCTATCACCCCTGCTTCAGTCACCCACTATCCCTGTCAACCCTGCCTCAGTCACCCACTATCTCCCAGTCACCCCTGCCTCAGTCAGCCACTATCCCTGTCACCCCTGCCTCAGTCTCTTACTGTCCCTGTCACCCCTGCCACAGTCATCCACTATCTCCCTATCACCCCTGCCTTAGTCATTTATTATACCTGTCACCCACTTTCTTCCCATACTTACCCAACCCCTTCCTATCACCCCTCCCTCAGTAACCCACTATCTCCCTGTCACCCACTATCTCCCAGTCACCCCGGCCTCAGTCACCCACTATCTCCCACTCATACATGCTTCAGTCACCCACTATCTCCCAGTCATCCCTGCCTCAGTCACCTACTGACACCAGTGTAGACATTTCTGCTGCGGCCTCTCCACTCTCCAGCGTGAACGTCCTGACGACTGAGGAAATCCGCTTCCTAGTTGAGGACTCCGGGAATGAACACTGCCGATATTGCTGTCAGATGACTTTCTACCCAACGGAGGATTTTTGATACTTCCAGCTTTGCCATGCAGTTTCGAGTGCCGCCTTGATGATTTGTGTACACTACCGTGGTGGCGTTGTCAGATTGTACTTGAACAGGCCTGTTTTGTACTAGAGGCAGGGCCAGTGTCAATTAATTGAACACTGCCTGCAATTCCAGAATGTATATCAGGAGGAGAGATTCCTCCCTGGTCCACCGACCCTGGAGAAAGTGTTGCTCCAACACCATGGCCCAGCCCAAAAGACTGGCATCCATTGTCAGGAGGACACAGTTGGAGATCCAGAAGGGATGGCCCCTGCTCAACTGTTGGTCCTGTAGCCACCAGCTCAGTGTCAGACAAACCTCCGGAGTCAAGGAGATCATTTGAGACATCATCCGATGAGGCAGGCCGTCCCACTTGGAGAGGATTAACCTCTGCAGAGGGCGGTAATGAAATTGAGCGTACTCTACCATATCGAAAGCCGACACCATGAGGTCTAGTACTTGCATCGCTGTGTGTATCAACACTCTTGGGCGAGAGAGGACGATACTGTCCTGAATTTTCAGGACTTTCTCTGGAGACAGAAACAATTGTTGGCTGTGTGTGTCCAGCAGTGCCCCTAGGTGCACAATGTTCCGAGCAGGGACCAGCGAGGACTTTTTTCAGTTGATGAGCCACCCGTGGACTTTTAGGAATTGGACCGCCAGTTCCAGATAACTGTGGAGAACCTCTTGGGAGTTCACCAGGATCAGCAAGTCGTCCAGATTTGGCAGGATCCTGATTCTCTGATGGTGAAGGGTCGTCATCACGGCCATGACCTTGGTGAATATCCGAGGTGCCGTGGCCAAACCAGAAGGCAGGACTTGAAATCCAAAAACAAACCAGGCACAACACTGCTTAGCTTCCATCATCAGATGAGATTGGACCAGTGGCGTAACTACTGCCCCCGCAGTCCTCGCGGTGGCTTGGGGGCGAGGGGCTGCGGGGGCGCCACTGATTTACAGCAGACTGACATGCGGACGAGCGTCCGCATGTCAGTCTGCAGTCTCCTTCCCTCCGCCGCTTTTTGGAGGGACACGGAGGGCACACAGCGCGCCTCCCTGTGTCCCTCCTGTTGCATCATCTCCGGCGGCCGCGGGTCTAATAGGGGGAAGTGCCGTCCGTGAGCTCTAATTGGCTCACGAACCGGCACTTCCCCCTATTAGACCCGCGGCCGCCGGAGATGATGCAGCAGGAGGGACACAGGAGAGACGAGCTGTGCCCTCCGTGTCCCTCCAAAAAGCGACGGCGGGGGGTGTGTGTAAATATCTGGCACTGGGGGCATATATGGCACGGGGGGGGGGGGAAGGAATATCTGGCCACTGGGGGAGATATCTGGCACTGGGGCATATATGGCACTGGGGGGGAATATCTGGCACTGGGGGCATATATGGCACTGGGGGGGGGGGTATCTGGCACTGGGGGCATATATGGCACGGGGGGCATATATGGCACTGGGGGGAATATCTGGCACTGGGGGCATATATGGCACTGGGGGGGAATATCTGGCACTGGGGGCATATGTGTACCTGGCACATGGGGGGGACGACTATATTTGGCACTGGGGCATGTAAGTACCTGGCACCGTGGGGGAATATCTGGCACTGGGGACATATGTGGCACTGGGAGCACAGCCCTAGCAACAAGGACTACCTCCTAGCAACGAGCATGACACCCAGTGCATGAAACATCTGGCAACGAGCATGACACCCAGTGCATGAAACACCTGGCAACGAGCATGACACCCAGTGCATGAAACCCCTGGCAACGAGCATGACACCCTGAGCATGAAAACCGCTGGCACCGTGCATGGAACCAAGAGCATGAAACCCCTGGCAACGAGCATGACACCCAGTGCATGAAACCCCTGACAACGAGCAGGTAATTGAAAAGTAATTAGAAGCCTTACTGTAGGACTTAATGTGTAATGGGCATTACGGTGTGTGGCATAATGTATCACGGACATTGCGGTGTGTGTCATAATGTGTCGCAGGCATTACGGTGTATGGTATACTATATCGCAGGCATTGTGATATGTGGTATAATGTCTCAGGGTCATTGCAGTGTGTGGCATAATGTATCACGGACATTGCGGTGTGTGTCATAATGTGTCAGGCATTACGGTGTGTGGTATACTATATCACGGGCATTGTGGTATGTGGTATAATGTCTCAGGGTCATTGCAGTGTGGCATAATACATAACGGGCATTGCGATGTGTGGCATAGGGTATAACGGGCAGGGCATTGCGGTATGTGTCACAGGCATTACGGTGTATGGTATACTATATCACGGGCATTGTGGTATAATGTCTCAAGGTCATTGCAGTGTGTGGCATAATGTGTCACAGGCATTGTATGTGCTATAATGTATCGGGCATTGCAGTGTGTGGCATAATGTATCACGGACATTGCGGTGTGTGTCATAATGTGTCACAGACATTGTATGTGCTATAATGTATCAGGGGCATTGCAGTGTGTAGCATAATGTATAACGGGCATTGCGATTCCTGTCATAATGTGTCACAGGCATTACGGTGTGTGGCATAATGTGTCACAGACATTACGGTGTGTGGCATAATGTGTCGGGGGCATTACAGTGTGTGCATATTGTGTCGTGCATTATTGTGTGCGGCATAATGTCTAAGGGCCATTGCAGTATGTGGCATAATGTATACTGGGCATTACTATAAGGAGGAAAAATGACAAATAATGTAAGGGGCATGAATCAGGATTATTTTTCTTTCCTGTGGTGGCCAACGTATGGGCGTGCAGGTTGCAAAACTGGGGTATAAGGTAGTCTTTTCCTGCAATGCCACGCCCCTTTATGCGAAACCACGCCCACTCCAACAAAACCACGCCCCTTTTTTGACGCGCGCACCTTAGGCGCGCGCATATTTATCCCTTTCTTGCTCCCAATTATGGAGCATGAAGGGGGGGGGGGGGGGGCGCCGAAGAATTTTTTGGCTTGGGGGAGAAAAATTTCTAGTTACGCCACTGGATTGGACATATCCAGTGTGATGCGGCTGTAGATGATTTTTGCTGTTTCTAACTTCTACATCAATGAATAAGTTTCAAAATAGAATGCATCAAGAGAACGGTGTTGGTAGTATAAAACTACCTACAGCACCTGGTATTCCCAGGTGGTCTCACATCCAAGAACAAACCAGGCCTAAGATCAGGTGATATTGGGCATATACAGTGTGGTGTGGCTGTAGATGAGCTTAGTGGTTTCTGTTAGAGTTCTTCTACTTCTAACTACTCGTACATAAATTAATAAGCGGACGATTTATTAAACCTGGTGAAATGATAATTTGCATGGTGATAAAGTACCAGCCAATCAGCTCCTAATTGCCATGTCACAGGCTGGGTTTGAAAAATGACAGTTAGGAGCTGACTGGCTGGTACTTTATCACCTTGCACTTTATCAGTTCACCAGGCTTAATAGATCTGCCCCAATGTTTCAAAATGGAATGCATCAAGAGAACGGTGTTGGTATTGTAAAAATACACACAGCTCCTGGTATTTCCTGGTGGTCTCCCATCCAAGTACTAAAACCAGGACCAACACTGCTCAGCTTCCATGATCAGGAGAGATTGGGCAAATCCAGTGTGCTGTAGCTGTAGATGAGCTCGTGGTTTCTGTTAGAGCTCTTCTACTTCTAACTTCTGGTACATAAAAGAATATGTGTAAAAATTAAATGTACAGTACCAAGAAAAGGGTGTTGGTAGTTTAAAAACACCTAAAGAATCTGATAATACATGGATGGGAGACTGCTTGGTAGTAACAAAGTCCAATACTGCTTTGCTTCAAAGATCAAATGAGATTGGGCATATCCAGTGTGGTGTGGCTTTAGATAAGCTTTGTGGTTTCTGTTAGAGCTCTTCTACTTCTAACTACTGGTACATTAATGAATATGTATAAGGTTGTAGTTTATCCAATATCCCTTTACTACATTACCTCCCCCCCCCCTCCCCTCCCCTCCCCTCCTTATAGCTTCCTTTGTTCTCTCCTCCTCGTGTGTGCGTTATTTGTTTTCTCATACGTCCTAGAGGATGCTGGGATCACATTAAGAACCATGGGGTATAGACGGGATCCGCAGGAGACATGGGCACTTTAAGACTTTCAAAGGGTGTGAACTGTCTCCTCCCTCTATGCCCCTCCTCCAGACTCCAGTTTTAGAATTGTGCCCAGTGAGACTGGATGCACTACAGGGGAGCTCTACTGAGTTTCTCTGAAAAGACTTATGTTAGTTTTTCTTATTTTCAGGGAGGCTGCTGGCAACAGTCTCCCTGCTTCGTGGAACTTAGGGGAGAGAAGTATGACCAACTTCTAGTGAGTTCAATGGCTCTGCTTCTGGCTGACAGGACACCATTAGCTCCTGAGGGTGCTGATCGCTGGGTACGCCTAGATGCCCACTCCCGTAGCCTGCCATCACCCCCTTACAGAGCCAGAAGTCAGAAGACAGGCGAGTAGCAGAAGAACAGAAGACTTCTTCTCCAGTGACGGCATTCTGAGGTACCACGCAGCGAGCGGAATGCTGTGCGCCATGCTTCCACACAAACACAGGCACTGCAGGGTGCAGGGCATGTGGGTGGGTGGGGGGGGGCACCCTGGGCAGCATAAATTCCTCACAAAAGGCTGGCAAAAGTGGACATTAGTGCCTGGGCACTGTCCTTACCCCGCCAGCGTAATTAATTATTTGTTTCTGAGCGGGACAGAAGCGTGCCATTACAGCGGCGGGGCTTCTTCCTCACCTCACCAGCACATCTATAGAGCGTTACAAGTCTATCACTATAGAGTTTATTATTTCCCAGACTGTGTACTTTTGGCGCTGGGTTGTGAGCTGAAAAATCCTCTCTGTCCCTCTGACAGATTTACTGTAGGTCTATCCCCGATAAGCCGATGTGTCTGTGGGTACTTGGTACATATGTGTCAACATGTCGGTGGCTGAATGTTTTTCCCAAGAGGAAACTATATTAGGAATGCAGACATATGATGGTGGCCCTGTTGGCACCACCAATAACTGACTGGGTGAAAGTTTCAATAATATCAGAGTGAGGTTGGATAAATCTGTGTCCCAGACACAGACGTAGAGAATAGATGTGATGTTCATGGCTATGCTTCTTTTCCCTCAGGCCCGCAAAAATGTTACTACACACTGATACTGACTCGGATACTGATTCCTATGTCGACCATAATATTTCCTGATTAGATCCAATATTGGCAAGGAGCATTCAGTACATGATTGTGGATATTAAGGACATATTAACATCACTGAGGACCCTGCTGTTCCTGACAAAGGGGTCTATATGTATGTATATATAGATATATAATGAAAGCTGATGTAACGTTCCTCCATCTCTGTTTGAGAAAGTCTGGGCCAGCTCGACAAGATGGTTTCAAATCCCCAAAAGGTTTCCGATTGTTTATTCATTTCCTGCTGCGGACAGAATAAAGTGGGAGTCACCCCCTGTTCTGCACGGGGCCCTGTCACAAATCCAGCGGATCATATGCAGGAAGCTACATTATTTCTAGTTATGTAACCACGGGTACATTACTTAGACCTGCCATTACATGCGCATGGGTGAGTAGTAGTATTCAAGAATTGGTCGAATACCTTGTCTTCCGATATAGATATCTTGGAGAGATGGGATACTCCTTACGTTGGATCATATCAAGGACACTGCAGCATACTTACGAC